>NC_080672.1:223813694-224113694 GCF_030247195.1 Topomyia yanbarensis
ATATAATATAATATAATATAATATAATATAATATAATATAATATAATACTCCCAAACGGATTATACGATTTCCATATAAAGTTCCAAGTAGTAGACATGTATTATGAAGCGTGTCTGTGTGCTATGGGTTGAAGACCAGGGTTGTTAATACGATACATTTTTCGCGATAATTTATCGGCATTACTCGTTAACGATAATGTATCGTCATTGAAAACTCCGTTAACGATAATGTATCGTCGCCTTCATCGTCATCGTCGATAATTGTATCGTCGTATTCATCGTCATCGTCGGTTCATCGGTTATCGCGATACATTTTGCGTTACTTTCCCGTTTATTGAAGTTGAAGTTGATGCGGTTAACTTTCAGTTGTTTAGAAATAAATACCTATTGAAGGACATATTGTTGGCAGTTGAAAATCAATAGTTTTGGACATTTTCTATGCACAGCGGAGTCCGATGATGCGTCAAAGAGATTTTTTTTTTCAATTTTTCGGGAAAGTGTATTATATTGAAGGGAAAGTTGTTGGCATTTGAAAATCAATAATTTTGGACATTTTCAATACGCAGAAGGGTCCGACGATGTGTCAAAATGGAATTTTTTTAATTTTTCGAGTAAGTTGGTGCACAGAAGAGTCCCAGGTGCACAGTTCGGCAAAAAGGTGATCAAAATTGTTTTGACCATGAAGAAAACAAATTTTGAGCTATTGTGTAGTTAGTAATTTTTATCACGCAAAGACATATATTGAAAAAACTACTAAACCACTATTATTAGGCCATTCACAAATTATACTACACATTTAAGTCGTGTGGCCATTCACAAATTATACTACACATTTAAGTCGTGTGGTGATTAACAGATTTTATTATAATTTTAATTTAAACTAGATTTTGAATTTTAAAAGGGAGAATATACATATTTCCAATGTATATTTTTTTCTAGTTGGGAAGCTTTTAGCCCCCTCCACCGTTTCTTCTCTCCACTATGTAACAAGATGCTTCATGCTTCCTTCTTTTACCCTCAAATATGTAGTGTAATTTATGAATGACCTCATAATAGAGTTTTAGTCGTTTTTGAATACAGTGAAGACCCGTTTTTATCAGCCCCTAGGTGAATTGACATTGACAAAATCGGCACATATTTTTTCTGGTTCTGAAGAGACGATGTCGAAACGCAAACACCAAGACTAATATATTTTTTCCTTTCTTTTTAATAAACCGCCGTGGTTACAATAATCTTCTTTAGTCCCTCGACAAAGCCTCATAACCCGTTCTTATTATTTAGTAAAAATTTCCCTTAGGAGGTCTTACAGTACAGTAGTATTATTTTTGTATATTTTGCAGTATATATAGTGTTTGTTTTACAGATTCGTCTTGGTGAAGCTATACCTGCAGAAATTTGTGGCTTCCATACCAAAACATTTCTTTTTGGACACTAAATCATTCGATAACTTCTAAGTTGTAAGAGATACAAATAAACTAACATTACAAAAATTTTGTATTTTCTTATGTTGAACGAAATCTTGGAACATTTTGAAATTCTACAAAATTACCAGGAAAAGTATTTTGAAATAAGCAATTTTGTGGGGTATATCAAATAAATCTTCACAAACGTATAATTAAATCGACAGATAGACACATAGTCTCTTCAGCGAAATTAATATTAAAGATATTCTCAACAACTTTGCCAAAAAAAGTTTTTTTTATTTTCATTTAAATGACCAAACAAAAACTTGCTTCTCAGCTTTAGAGGGATTAATCACCTAACTAGTACTTTTTAAATGCAAAAAAATATAAATAAACTTTGCTGAAGACACTATAGCTAAAAATGTTTTTCGTGGTTCAAAGAACTTCTTTCACCTTTTTGCCATTTTGGAAACACTGTGCACTGGTGGATTCTCCTGTGAATTGAAAATGTCCAAAACTATCCATGTTCAACTGCCAACAACCTGCCCTTCAATATAAAAAGTTTGCGAAAAGTTGGAAAAAAATCTATTTTGACGCACCGACGGTACATGCCCAAAACTATTGATTTTCACTTATTAATAACTTCTTCAATATAATAAACTTTCCCTAAAAGTTGAAAAAAAAAATCCATTTTGACACATCACCGAACCCCCTGTGTATTGAAAATGCCCAAAACTATTGATTGTCAACTGCTAATAACATTCCCTTCAATATAAAACACTCCCGAAAAGTTGACAAAAAATTCCATTTTTACACATCGTCTAATCCCCCTGTGCATAGAAAATGTCCAATACTATTGATTTTCAACTGCCAACAACATGTCCTTTAATAGTTACTTATTTCTAAACAATTGAAAATTAACCGTATCAACTTCAACTCCAATAAACGGGAAAGTAACGCAAAATGTATCGCGATAACCACCGATGAATTATCGACGATGACGATGAATCCGACGATACATTATCGTTAACGGAGTTTCCGATGACGTTGACTGGTGGTTAACGTTATCGAAGATGACGATTAATTATCGATTAACAACCCTGTTGAAGACTATCTGCCCAACAGATGGCGCTTCGGCACAAATTGTGTTTTGCTCTCTCTCCGCTGAAATACAATTTTATATTAGATGATACAACAAAAATATTGATGATATATGTGATATTATACAGATATCATCAATACTTTGCACAGTATATACAGGACAGTATAGTACAATATAGTATAATATGATATAACACACCATAATATGGAAAGTCTGTGATAATTAATGACTGGTAATGTTCCCTTATAGCTTTATGCATAATATATGAGAAACTAGTATATTGATTATAAAAGAGATTAGTTTTTATACCGGTTATAGTGGAGGTCAGTATTCCAGTCCAGAGCTACCCCACTGCTCTCCCTCCCTAACGCATCATCATATGTGAATATATATTGTAGATGTGAGTGGAGACACTGATAAATCATTGTTTATTCTTTTTAGTTGACCAAATTTTTAATACTTTTCTTCCTTAGACCTTAGAAATATTTTATTAATCCTCTTAATACAGATTTCTTCCATTTAACATAGCCTTATACATGATCAAAAGCTCTGGCTGACTGTCAAACTCGGGAATAATAAATTCAGAATCTCATTGTAGGCATATTCCATGTTATGTAAACCTGCTGTAGAATGTGTACATCAAAAACAATTGGGCATCTTAGATCGATTTGCGCATATAACTGAAAGAATTATACTGAGTATAATGAATACTGGATATAGTGGTTATGATGATATAATACATATAGTTTCGTGAACCTTTGTGAACACTAAAATCATTCTACAACCGATTAAGTTTTTTCGCCAAAAAAATCTGATCTTTTCCATATTGTTTGGAAAGCGGTACTTTTACCCCACAGCGCGATCCCACTGCACAACACTGTCGGCCTCCCTTAGACTATCAGCACCGGTGCGTGAGCAAATGCGTGTGTATTTTGATTACGCTAAACGATAATAATATATTTTGACACCCGTTTTCGCACCGGTCGTTGGTAAATGGGTTGCCAAAATAATAATCTGTTTTCACACCGGTAGTTGTTATTATAGTAATGTTACATTTTTTCCAATCATGCAATAAAAAAATCGTTTTTTAATTATTTGGATTTAATTCAGTGAAAAAAAATGGACTAGAGCAGAGAAGAGAAGTACCACTTCGAACAAAAAAAATTACGAAAGTTCTCACAAAAGCGAATCGGATTTGTTGCTGGTTTTCCTTGGTTTGATTTGAGAGTGCACCCGTATGACGTTTCAACTAGTATAACTTTTGAGACTGGCTCGTATAAATCGTTGCAGGCGGTAAGGTAGAGCTTCGCTAAAGCGTACAGTAAATAACAGAAAATGTATTATTGCGTTTCGTATCATAGATTTTACTTTTCTGATTGATATTATGCTTATTGCTGTATGTAATCATTGAACGCTCGTTTTCTAAAACGACATTATCTGTTATTTTTGCGGGGCGTCCGGAGAATCGTCCAGTTTCAACGGAATGTTCTCTGATTACCTGGTCCGCTTTTATTAATTTTGCATATTGAAGAGTAACTCGTAAGGAACATTTGCTAAGCAGCACATGATTGCAGAGCCCTCTTTCTAACTAGTGGGACGTGATCTTCCGCATGGGTGGTGGATTTTTCCATTTGTCATAAATATTACTTGTGATAATTAAGCTGAAGAAGTAAACTTTTTTTCTGAATTCCAATCTAATGCAGTGACAGCTAATGTGAGTACTTAAGGTCACAAGAGCACTTAGCACATATTAGGAAATCCAATGGAAGATTTTGTCGTGATAATTCAATTTTGTAAAAAAATATTTATAATTTTTCGAACAAAAAAATAAAAAATATTCGTTAAAACGTCAGCTGCATCGGAAAAAATCGAAAACAGCATATGGCTTAATGACCCAATGAACGTATACAAGCCATCGTCGGTCTTAAATTGTTTTCTCGAACAGTTTAACTATTTTTAAATTTATTTTAGAAAAAATCCTAAACTTGACTGCTGAGTAACTGATTAATAATAGCTTCTCGGTACGCAGAACTGAAAAGTATGTAGCAGCGATGCCACAAGTACATATTTATCTAGAAAGGTACAGATTTTTCGAGTATTTTTGGTACAAATTCTGTACGATACGGATAACATATTTTTGTAAAAAGTACAGTTTGGTACACATTTTTTTTGACACGACAGGTAAAATAATTTAACACTACGATGCATACCAGTAATCAGGTTATAAATGTTGAGTTAGACCGCTGATAGAGTGATGGCGAGAAACTGAGCTGGAGCTAGCACTGATATTAGGATGCGGGATTTCAGAAACTTGCTTGCAGCAAATCAAAGGATTGATGTCAAAATAGGTTTGTTACAGTACATAGGAAAAACTGGAAGTACTTCTTCTCCTTTTCTACTTCTAGTAGCAAACCGAATTAAAAATTAGCAAGTTTTTTTGTTCCTGTTTGCTACGGAGCAACTAGGAGCAAGAACCGTGTATTGAAACAAACCTAATGAAAGCCGAGCGGATCTGCACGGATTGCTTGCGTTTACTGTGATAGGTCGCTTACAGAGTGGCGGCGAGAAACTGTGTATGTGCTGCCCAAGTAATCATAAGCATTAAGCCATTGCACTATATTGGCTATACATTTGCACCAATGTTGCATTGAAACCCCTTTACAGCTTTAACTATGCAATAAAGCTCTATATTAGCATCAATAATGCATAATAGCGCAACCGACATATAGCATTATCACTGGCTCTCTATATGGCGTATATAAAGCTGATATAACTCGTACATGCTTCAAGGATCTTTAAAGCATGTAAGCTTTACAAGTGCATTTACTGCCATTATAGAGCAAATAAAAAGCCGATATAATGCTATTATAATGCTATGGGTTTATTTGTTATACAACTCTTCTTGAAGATTATATTGGGCATATTTCATTTCAATCGAACATATGCAATATTGTCTAGGAAGCAAACGCAGCGCACTTACCGTGAAGGACGAGGCTAGGTACCTCAGTTCGAGACATACTAAAGGTAATTTTCGTGAAACATTCATACCATGTGAGAACGAAAACACATTAAGGATATTCATTACAATACATTAGAAGAGAGTCAATTACGGTTTTAAGCAGAACATTTTATTTTAAAATTTTTCCCTTTTGCTCATCATACCGAAAGGAAACATAAGAAATGATTTTAAAACCATGGCGGACAATGACAGCCAACTGAAGCTAATGCTAATAGCATTAGTACTGCAGAAACGAGCTGTCAATCTATGCACAGTAATAGCACTATATTTCTCCTTTTCTGGCCTAACACCAGCATAATATCAGGCTTCACGGCTCTTCAAGACAGCATTATATGTGGATCTAAAGCAGATATTAGGCTACGTTATAATGCTTATGGGTTACTTGGGTGGTACTGACAGTAGGATGCGAGATGCCAGAAACCTGCTTGCAGCATATCAAATGGAACCTGTCAGTGTAAAAGCAAGTAGCCGGTGCAGATCTGCTCGGCTTTCACTCTGACATCATCCCTTTGGTTTGCAGCAAGCAGGTTATTCGCATTCTAATGTCAGCCCTAGCCCCAGGTTAGCTTCTCGCCGCCACTCTGTAAGCACCCATAAGCTTCATTTGATTTGCTGAATACAAGTTTGTCACATCCTGAGTGCATATAAGGCGAGTGACGACACTGTCAAAATTGGAACAATGATTATTTGTCAATGTCATTCCAAACGAGACAAATCCATGTATTTTGAGAGATCATTTGTTCGTTTGGAATATTACTGACAGATAATCATGACAGTTGTCTTCACTCTCCTTACATACACTCTGGTCACATCTCGCATCCAAATGTCAATACAAGCCCCAGCCAGGGTTGCACATTCACAAATTTTTCTTTAATGTCACAGATTTATTTAAAAATTAGGTAATCCATGAGACGTGTTGGATCAGCTGATTATTTCTTGATTGTTTCTTCTGACGTTACTCCGCTTTGCTGGGCACAACGTCCGACAAAACCATTGATTCGATCCAACATCAAACGAATCGGAACTAATGAAAGATGTTTGTGTTTGCAGGAGTAAAACAAAACAAACTTGTTACAAAACCCTCCACTGAGTTGTCAAACAAACGTCTCATAGATTGCCTGATTTTTGGTCACAGCTTCTTTTTTTTCAGAAGACAGATTTTTAACATTTTGATGAAAATTTCACCGATTTCCACAGATTTTTGGAAATATTTCAATTTTTTATAGATTTTTCGGAAATTTTAGTAGAACACACCGTAGTTTTGACTGGTTTCTGGCGAAATTTTATCGCAAATGAAACAACTGATTCCGAGTCAGATTTTTTTGGTTTTTCGCAGCCAAATATCAGCATCAGCACCAGCACCAACTCAGTATATCACTATCTCGAATGAAAAATAATTATATAGAATGATTCTGTTTGTCATTGTGTTGGTACAGAATACGAAGAATTTTCAACTCCCAGTACAGGTTTAATTGTGGCAGCACTGGTGAGTAGTCAGAACGATTGTCATGGTTTACAGACCTTGGTGACATTTCGTAAAAATTAAAAGATACTCATGAGAATTTATACAAAGCAGACTCCAATATTAAAGATTGAAAATAATTATAAACTAATTTCCTCCACTTTTATAAGGACCACAAAACTTATATCGAATCCTGGAAAAGATAAAATGGCTGGCTAACAAAATGCTGTTTGTATTTAAATTTAATGTCCTTGCTTGGTGGTTCTCAAAAGAAAGGACACACAATAACCATTGGGAAGATATCCATTGAAAATCTTTCTTGGGCAGTGCACTAAGAATTAACTGTGCAGTCAAAAGTTTCGATATTTAAATATACTTACATACTTTAACATTCAAACTTTCGTTTTTCGATGGAAAAAGATTGGTTATTTTTTAAAGTAAAATATCCGTTGCAACCCAAAAACGCAGTTAATGTTTGAAAGCTGGGTTAATTATTGCATGACAATTTTTATTTGGTAGAACATATTCTGACCACTTGTCGGATTATCGGGGATGAATTTGCTAGATATTTTATACCAGTAACGTCGTATAATTTTGAACTAATGTGTTGATTAACAGTGTATTTTGCAGGGCTTCGACACCACGTGCCGCTAGTGATTTTAAAAAGAATTGTGAGAAGTTTTGATTTTGCGTGGCCCTTCTCTTCTCTGACTAGAGAGAAAATACATTTATTTATTGAATTCAATAAAATCGTTTCAGTAACAAATATCGTTCTCTTTTCCAAAAAATATTTTATTGAGTTGATTGCAACATTATTCAAACTGGAAATGTTTATTGAAATTAAAAGTTAATTGTTGTTTCAAAGCAAAAAAATGTTTGTACCATTAATTTTGCCGTTTGAAGCAATAAACATTGTATAATTGAATTCAATAAGATATTTTTTTGTTCAAATATGCTAAAATTTTCTATGTAATAACAATTCTGAGAAATTTGATGGGTTCGGGACGGACGACGATTTTTATGAACTAAGGTTTGCCCGGCAGTTATTGTCTGAAGCACATACTACGACGGTTTTCGAATCAGAAGTGCAATGAAGAGGATCATGTGTATAATGTGCAAACAGACTTGCGGTGGGATAAGTTTTTCGGCCATTCAACGATTGTTTTGCGGAACCAGTTTATAATAACGATCGGTTTCGAAGACACTTTCGTTTTTTATGTATTTCGAAGGCTTTGAAGAGGATAATACTATGCTAAAAAGCCAGAGAGAAAGTTGGGTTTTACTAAATTCTGCGGAAGCCATCTGACATACATTCTTCGGACGCTACAGTCAAATATATTTGTATGGGAGAAAATTTGCGCGTTAATCTATGTGAGAATCCACCATATCCCAGATAATAGATGTTTAGACAGATTTTTACATAAATTTTGTAGCCCAAATGTCAGTCATCTGTGGTAATTTTGCAGATAGTATAGTTGGGTATATATATATATATATATATATATATATATATATATATATATATATATATATATATATATATATATATATATATATATATATATATATATATATATATATATATATATATATATATATATATATATATATATATATATATATATATATATATATATATATATATATATATATATATATATATATATATATATATATATATATATATATATATATATATATATCTATTGTCTGGGATATGGTGGATTCTCACATAGATTAACGCGCAAATTTTCTCCCATACAAATATATTTGACTGTAGCGTCCGAAGAATGTATGTCAGATGGCTTCCGCAGAATTTAGTAAAACCCAACTTTCTCTCTGGCTTTTTAGCATAGTATTATCCTCTTCAAAGCCTTCGAAATACATAAAAAACGAAAGTGTATATATATATATATATATATATATATATATATATATATATATATATATATATATATATATATATATATATATATATATATATATATATATATATATATATATATATATATATATATATATATATATATATATATATATATATATATATATATATATATATATATATATATATATATATATATATATATATATATATATATATATATACATCTATTATCTGGGATATGGTGGATTCTCACATAGATTAACGCGCAAATTTTCTCCCATACAAATATATTTGACTGTAGCGTCCGAAGAATGTATGTCAGATGGCTTCCGCAGAATTTAGTAAAACCCAACTTTCTCTCTGGCTTTTTAGCATAGTATTATCCTCTTCAAAGCCTTCGAAATACATAAAAAACGAAAGTGTCTTCGAAACCGATCGTTATTATAAACTGGTTCCGCAAAACAACCGTTGAATGGCCGAAAAACTTATCCCACCGCAAGTCTGTTTGCACATTATACACATGATCCTCTTCATTGCACTTCTGATTCGAAAACCGTCGTAGTATGTGCTTCAGACAATAACTGCCGGGCAAACCTTAGTTCATAAAAATCGTCGTCCGTCCCGAACCCATCAAATTTCTCAGAATTGTTATTACATAGAAAATTTTAGCATATTTGAACAAAAAAATATCTTATTGAATTCAATTATACAATGTTTATTGCTTCAAACGGCAAAATTAATGGTACAAACATTTTTTTGCTTTGAAACAACAATTAACTTTTAATTTCAATAAACATTTCCAGTTTGAATAATGTTGCAATCATCTCAATAAAATATTTTTTGGAAAAGAGAATGATATTTGTTACTGAAACGATTTTATTGAATTCAATAAATAAATGTATTTTCTCTCTAGTCAATTTTTTTTCACTGAATTAAATCCAAATAATTAAAAAACGATTTTTTTATTGCATGATTGGAAAAAAATGTAACATTACTATAATAACAACTACCGGTGTGAAAACAGATTATTATTTTGGCAACCCATTTACCAACGACCCGATCAGAAACACATAACAAGAATATTTCAAAACTATATCTCTCGTTGTTACTTGTTATAATTTCCTGTTATTTTAACTACTAACGAGACCAAATTTATAACACAATTGGTTACGAAAATTGCATTCTGTTACAATCTTGTTATTTCATTCTGATCGGGGACCGGTGCGAAAACGGGTGTCAAAATATATTATTATCGTTTAGCGTAATCAAAATACACACGCATTTGCTCACGCACCGGTGCTGATAGTCTAAGGGAGGCCGACAGTGTTGTGCAGTGGGATCGCGCTGTGGGGTAAAAGTACCGCTTTCCAAACAATATGGAAAAGATCAGATTTTTTTGGCGAAAAAACTTAATCGGTTGTAGAATGATTTTAGTGTTCACAAAGGTTCACGAAACTATATGTATTATATCATCATAACCACTATATCCAGTATTCATTATACTCAGTATAATTCTTTCAGTTATATGCGCAAATCGATCTAAGATGCCCAATTGTTTTTGATGTACACATTCTACAGCAGGTTTACATAACATGGAATATGCCTACAGTGAGATTCTGAATTTATTAGTCCCGAGTTTGACAGTCAGCCAGAGCTTTTGATCATGTATAAGGCTATGTTAAATGGAAGAAATCTGTATTAAGAGGATTAATAAAATATTTCTAAGGTCTAAGGAAGAGAAGTATTAAAAATTTGGTCAACTAAAAAGAATAAACAATGATGATTTATCAGTGTCTCCACTCACATCTACAATATATATTCACATATGATGATGCGTAAGGGAGGGAGAGCAGTGGGGTAGCTCTGGACTGGAATACTGACCTCCACTATAACTGGTATAAAAACTAATCTCTTTTATAATCAATATACTAGTTTCTCATATATTATGCATAAAGCTATACTGACCTCCACTATAACTGGTATAAAAACTAATCTCTTTTATAATCAATATACTAGTTTCTCATATATTATGCATAAAGCTATAAGGTCTAGCTATAATTACCAGTCATTAATTATCACAGACTTTCCATATAGCCGGATGATCATCATAACTATATTATATTATGGTGTGTTATATCATATTATACTATATTGTACTATACTGTCCTGTATATACTGTGCAAAGTATTGATGATATCTGTATAATATCACATATATCATCAATATTTTTGTTGTATCATCTAATATAAAATTGTATTTCAGCGGAGTGAGAGCAAAACACAATTTGTGCCGAAGCGCCATCTGTCGGGCAGATAGTCTTCAACCCATATCACACAGACACGCTTCATAATACATGTCTACTACTTGGAACTTTATATGGAAATCGTATAATCCGTTTGGGACTCCATGGATCACATATATACAAACATCGACTTTTATATATAAAGATTTTATTATGTTACAGCACATTGTATTATACTATTTTATGTTGTGTTGTATTATATTGTATTATGTCATATTATATTATATTATATTATATTATATTATATTATATTATATTATATTATATTATATTATATTATATTATATTATATTATATTATATTATATTATATTATATTATATTATATTATATTATATTATATTATATTATATTATATTATATTATATTATATTATATTATATTATATTATATTATATTATATTATATTATATTATATTATATTATATTATATTATATTATATTATATTATATTATATTATATTATATTATATTATATTATATTATATTATATTATATTATATATATTAGGGTGAGTGTACCAGTCGTGGCATTAGCACCAGTTGTTCGCACTAGTGGATCCAGCTAGCCATTAACCAAAAACGCTTTTAATCAACCTAACAGTGTGATGAGACATTTCTTTTAACTCTTATCACTCTCTTCGGATATTCTATCGTTTGAGAACATTTAGAATTTGATGCTTCGCGATGTTTTTGATAACACACACTACATGGGATAGTGGCAGGAGTCAGAGAATCGCTCAAATCAGCATAGGACAATATCAGTGCTAGAAATCTCAAACCAAATCAATGGGAAAGCGAAAAAATGGCCCATAAAATAGACATACAAACGAATTATTGCTAATGCTCTATTAATAAAATATCTAAATTCCTCAATCAATGCATTGTGGTGGGAAAACTGAATTTTCCTAAAGGGGTTATATATTGTACTGAGCCAAAAAAATGTTTTTAATCGATTTGAAATTTGAAATCGCAGCTCCTGATATCACGCTATCTCTGAAGTGCATGCGTGCATAGTTCCGAATTTTACTTCGACATCGACTTTTTCTAAAGGTGACTTCCCAGTAGTATCCTTGATTTGAATTATTATCGCTAATCCTAATGCCAAAGAACAAATAAAAACCTCTCGAAAACGTTTGGGAAAATCATTACTGGAATTTTCATTTTCACGAAGCTTTTCGATAACCTTCCGTCACTGGCGTTAATGCACTGGGTGCACAGTGCTCTGAAAATCTAGCGAAATCGTCTTAGGGCACCAGCGAGTCTAATTCAGAGCTATCTGCGCGGCGAGTTAAATCTGTAAAGAATACTAAAAATTAATTTCTATTCCTTAATTTTCAGTTCAGCAATTCGAGAGATCGTGCTCACCGCAAGCCATGAAAAATAGACTACGTTGTGAAGCGATGGTCACTATTTATTAAAAATCACGGTTAAATAAAAAATTAAACTATTAAACAACTTCAAATAGTTTATAATTTTCACAAAATTATTAGGAAAAATTTAGGGTTGCCACCCCTCCGGATTTGACCCGGAGTCTCCGGTGTTCGGAAGCGATCTCCGGGCCTCCGGGTTTTACATTAATTTCTCCGGGTTTGGTGGGAAGAAGCGCAATTTCAATTTTTGTGGAATTATTTTATTCTTCACAAAATATTTTAAAAGTCTAAGTTAACTATTACTTTGGTTCAGATTTATTTTGTCCGACTAACTCTTCGTTTCAAGGTGGCGAGGATGAGTTCACCAAATATTGCTGATTTCTTTCACAAAGCAATGAATGAAAAATAAATCAAATTTACTCCAAATTAAGGAAAGTAATATTTCGCTATATGCTACAATTAAAATGTTGCATCCCACTAAGTCGCTCCAAATGGTGTAAAAAAGTTATTTTGCTGCAATTTTACCAAATCACTTCACCGTTAGTGGTGCTGCACTAACGTATGGCAGATTTGTTCCAATCCAACTGACTAGAGCAACATCGAGTCTTTCGGTGTTGTTACTACTCCTGCAGCGACCTTTAACTGTTGGCTTGAAAGGTGAGTTTTACCCCTTTGTTGCGACCTCTGGTGATGAATAACCGACACCACAAAGTGCTTCCCATACGATACCGCTGCCTGCCTTCTTTGCTCGCCTTTTCCTGTTAGTTGTGGAGAAGAGCAATATTCTATACACTTAGTCGGTGAAGTGAAATACTACACCTGATTAAACCGAAAAAAATCGCTCTCAAACGTGAACAATTTCCAGCTTTACTATAAGGTAATAATAACAAGCAATTAAAGTGCTCTAAAATGCCGAGGAATCGCTTTGAAAATCTCCGGGTCAAAGCCTATTCAGAGGTGGCAACCCTAGAAAAATTGTTTAATAAGCTTTCGTAATATTGTGTAGGAAAAAGCTGAAAATTTCAGTATTTTCTATCTGCAACATATAAACCCTTAAGTATACCAATTAATCAGTATACAAATTGGAATAGGTTCGCAAAATTTTGGAAGAAGTCTATTAAATAATCCATTGAAAACTACCTAAAAATTGTTGTAGTTCGATGCAATAAAAAAATCCTCAAAAATGAAATGTACCTATTAATGTGAAACACAGTGAATAATACATACAATAAAGAAACATTTTTATCTGTCTCATGGTGTATTTTAGGCTGACAAAATGGGGACATTGTCTAAATCGGGCAATTTTTTTTTCTTTATAATAAACTGAAGCTGTTAAAATATTCTTCCCGTCCCTTGATGTAGTCTGATAAGTATTTCTGATTATGATAAACTTTTTATTTTTGTTTATTTCCATCTTCATGATAAGGAAAACATGTTCCAGAAAGGATTTACTCGAATTCAGTCTTGTTCGTCTGCTAGAGCCCATCAAACATGTGTTCATATTTGGCTGATAAAATCGGGGTTTCAATGTATTATAATAGATATTCAGTATTCGAAGAAGTTTCTTGTGAACGAGTGTAGAACGACTTTGTTTCTACTTACTTGAAGTCAGCGGCGTAGCCAGAAATTCGGTTTGGTGAAAATCGATCTTACTGTCCAAACGGCATAATTTCGAAACCGTGATTTTTGAAGTTTTAAAATTATGCAGAATTAATTTTTCAGAAAATAGTAACAGAGTTCGTGTCTTTAACAAATTTGTTGAGACTTTAGTGTAGTCATGAATATTAACCTGAGAAAATTCACCATAAATACTTCTTGGACGATATACCGTCAAAATTATTTTTTACAAATGATGCGCTGTTTAACGTTTGTAAAACTCATCAAAGATAGTAAACCTCTGAAATTAGCGGTTTCAAAATGATGCTGTCTTGACCTTAAATTACTGTTTTTGAACATTGGACCTATACATATAATTGCTCGTACAACAAAAATCAAATGCTTATCAAAAACGATCAGGACCTGCTAGAGTCGAATTCAAATCGTCATTTTTCATAAATTTCTCTCTACATTCGGAAAGTGTTATCCTCATTAGTAATCATATTATGTTTTCGTCTCAACTCGACGCATTCCCAAAATAAAAACCTGTTTTAATCCACCTAGTGGTGCAATTGTGCCTTTCTCATTTGTCCAGACTACAATTCCATGACTGGTTATGCTCAATACAATGGGGGAAATGAATATTACATGTTCAGTACGATATGCACATACATACAATGGATCGACAGCCACGATCTTGAGATACTATGTGATACTGAAACATCGCTAGAAACCAGCGGCAAGTCATGGAGAAAGATCCGGGAGGTCCGGGTCCTGCCGAAGATTTTCAACTTGTTAAGAAATTTTAAACTAGTTTTAATTTTAAAGTAGCAACCCCTCACTGCACACTCCCTCCGGGCAGGTATGATTGACGATTTTTAGAGTAATTGCATAACCTTTCTATATGAGAAATGTACCAAAGTCCAAAAATGTCAATTTTTGTCAAACTTTTTTTTTCGAGCTTACATCAAATCTCAATGTTTCATGCATTTTAAAGTCATTTGGCATTAAAAATACAAATTTGATTTTGGAAATTTTTCATTTCAGTTTATATGGGAATTTGCTGTGTTATTGCACTCTTTAACGCCTAACTCTGGAACCGGAAGTCCAATCATTAATTCAATAGCAGCCGGTGGGAAGGTTGTACCTTTCATTTTAGAATCACTTTGTGCAAATCGTTCCAGCCATCTCTGAGAAACAGAGGTCACACTTTTTTCCACATACACACATACACACACAGACATTTTCCGATCTCGACGAACTGAGTCGATTGGCATATGACACTCGGCCCTCCGGGTCGGGATTAGATTGACGAATTTTAGAGTGAATGAGAAAGGCAATAACATTTTTAGCAAATGCTGAAAATAATGCATTTTTTGTTGAGCAGTTCTATGTTTCATAGACATTAAATCAATTTTAACTTCGCTTCCTATTAAATAAAGACCCTTATTACAGTACATCTCTCCAAAAGCTAGCTCATTTTGAAAAGAAATCTGAGGATTATGATTGATTGCAGAACTCTGCAATTTTCTATTGGAATGTTTTCAGGGGCAGGAATTTGATATTGATGCTATTAGACAACTGTGAAATCAAGATCAATAGATCAGTTACATATCAGGACCCCATTCCGACAATTTATCAAAAGTCCTCATGGTGTTTGCAACAACAGGTTATCAATGTACGGATCAGATAATTGTTATTGTAATATTGAATTAAATCAGTCAGCATCAATAAATATTAAACTTCAATCCAATATTTTTTTGGGTGTGGCGGGGGGGGGGGGGTGGGGGTTGTATGGTGTTAACCCCCAAAACCTTCTCTTGGCTACGCCGTTGCTTGGAGTTATTTATTTCGCTTTTCATTTTCTGATATGTTTCAAATCGATCTGATGGTTATAAGTTAGAAAAATTGCACTCAGAAGGTTCGCATAAATGAACATTTTTGCACTGATAAGTTAACAAGTTCCTTCCAGACAACTTGGAAGTGTTCGGTGATTATTTCTAGCGGTTGTAGATAGAAAAATGAAATACAAAATTCGTTTTATCGAAATAATGTTTCGCTTATTTCAACGGATTATTACTATATTGAACAATAAATAGGCGACAAAGAGTAATCAACAAACAACAAGTCATAACTTTTAATGTATTCAAAATAGATATTTGAAGTCTTCAGTAAAGCTATGCACAAAAGTAAGAGCTACAAATTTGCCGAAGGCATCATTTCGATATAATCACTTCCAAGAAAATTTGTGAAAATATCTCACTCATAGGGAGATTAATGAGCAAAAGCACAATACCAAAAGAAAGGGCATATTACCTCCATTAAATTCTCCGAAGATACTATTGACCTAAAATAAGCCGTTTTGGCGTTAATAATAGATTACATATTTTTGGTCATATTTCTGGCAATGGGAAATGATAAAAATCTTTCGTCCGCATTTAATGGTAAATATCTCTTTTGATAATAGTCCGATTTCAACAATCTATAGCTTGTTCGAAAGGTATTCGTATAAGCTGCCTAAAAATATATGAATTGTTAATCTATGTTGTCTATTTCGGCAGATAATTTAAAAAAAACTGCAGGAAACGCCATTTCTACACATTCAAACATTCATATCTTGGAAACTAAACATCAGAATAAAAACCTGTTTTAATCCACCTAGCGGTGCAATTGTGCCTTTCTCATTTCTCTTAACTTTTGCACGGAGGCTTTTTATGTTCAACATAATTGTGGAAATGTCCATTACATTCTTAGTACACTTTGCACTTATACACAATGGCATGTCAGCCATGAACTTGATGAGCTACGTGTCGACGGTGAAACACTTGAAACAAAAAAAAATCATATTTCATTAGCCTAATCAGCATTAGATCAATGTTATCTGCTTGCTAACTCATTTTGTCATGCGGGGGTGGGTATGTGAGGAGGGCGAAAGTCCCATGAACGAACGACTCCCCAGCTTAAATTGGTATGCTTTGTGATATAGTGGTGGTTTGAAGATGATGGGGTTGAAAGGTAGGGGTATGAGGGCTGGATGGGGTGGTGGTCTGAACCAGAATTCCGATCGATCCAAAATTCAATAGCAGCCGATGGGAAGGTTGCACCTTTCATTTGAGACTAAGTTTGGGCAAATCGGTCCAGCCATCTCTGAGAAAAATGAGTAACATTATTTGACACATACGCACATACATACACACACACATACACAGAGGGTGGAATGTCGGGAGTAGTCCGACAGAGAAACCCAGACAGTGGCCTCCAAGAACGAGGGAAAAGAGAAGGTCGATACGGGCACTCAGACAGTTGCCTTCACCTTCTATGGAGCAGCCACGTCGCTTGAAGCGGCGGCCGAGTTCCCCTCGAAGGGAAAAGGCAAGGGCAAGGGCAATCGCAAGACGGCGTCGAACGCGAAGCGCCCTAGGAAGTTGCCAGGCGAGGGTGCAAAAAGCGACACCACACGGCGTGCAACCGTTAAGGTCAAACGCCGTTTGGGCGAGGTAAGCGAGGGCGAGAGTGACCTCGCTGAGCAGAGCGTTGGTACCAGCAACCCGGCGCGACCGGGGCAGGGGGGTCCAAACCCCTGGACGCTGGTCACCAGGAAGAAGCCGGCACCGACACCGGAGGTACCGCGGTCCGCGAAGAAGGCCAAGGACAGAGGCGAGGCCTTGTGGTTGAAAACCGACAAGGACAAATATGCCGATGTCCTAAAGTCGATGAAGGCGGCCGAAAGCCTTTCGGCCCTTGGGCAAGATGTGCGTAGCGTGAGACGCACCAACACGGGAGAAATGCTTCTGGTGCTGAAGCGAGGCGCAAAATCTAGTGCGGTATACAAGGCCTTGGCCCAAGAGGTCCTTGGTGAGGGCGCCCAAGTCAGGTCGCTAGGGGCGGAAATGACTCTCCAGTGAAAGCATCTGGACGAGTTCACGACCGCAGAAGATGTCGTCGCAGCCGTTAAGGAACAATGCGGCGTCACAATCGAGCGGGCCTCTGTGCGATTTAGAGATGGACCCTCTGGCACCCAAGTAGCCTACCTCAGGCTACTGAAGGCGGATGCCAAAAAGGTAACCGAGAAAGGGAAGCTGAAGATCGGCTGGTCGGTATGCCCTATTAGCATACCCCAGCCGCCTTCAGTGGATAGGTGCTATCGGTGCCTTGAGTCCGGCCACAAAGCATACGAGTGCAAAGGCATAGATAGGAGCAAACTATGTCGTCGCTGCGGCGAGGAGGGACATAAAGAGCGGGGGTGCACTAAGGCACACAAGTGCCTTATCTGCACCGCTAAGAAGCAAGCCCATAAACATGCTATGGGCGGACCTTCGTGTCCCTTCGGTGAGTTAAATAAGAAGAAGCCGTGAACGTCACACAGCTAAATCTTAACCATTGTGCAGCAGCCCAACAGCTGCTGTGGCAGTCGGTCTCGGAGTCGAGGACATATGTCGCCCTCTTATCAGACCCGTACCGCATCCCAGCCGGCAACGGCAATTGGGTGTCGGACGGGTCTGGAATGGTGGCAATCTATACAACGGAACGGTTCTCGGTTCAAGAGGTAATACACCCCTCCGCCGAGCGTGTGGCGATTGCCAAGATCAATGGTGTGTTCTATTGCAGCTGCTACGCCCCACCAAGGTGGCCAATAGAACAGTTCAACCAGATGATCGACAGGCTCTCGTCGGACCTAGTGGGCCGGAAACCGGTAGTCATAGCGGGAGACTTTAACGCTTGGGCAGTGGAGTGGGGCAGCCGCTGTACAAATAGCAGGGGTCAAGCGCTAATGGAGGCGCTTGCGAAACTCGATACTGTGCTAGCTAATAATGGCTCCGCTAGTACATTCCGTAGAAACGGAGTGGAGGCGTGGATTGACCTAACTTTTGCCAGCCCGAGTCTGGCTCCAGGCATGGAATGGAGGGTAGACGAAGGCTACACCCATAGCGATCATTTAGCAATCCGCTTTAAGATCAACTATGGTGTGCAGCATCCGAGGGCGGGAGATCCCTGTCAGGTACGCGGGTGGAAGTCCAATCACTTCGACAGCGAAGCTTTCATCGCGGCCCTGCGACTGGAGGCCAACACCGACAGTCTAAGCGGGGATGCGCTGGTAGCTGTTCTACCACGCGCGTGCGACGCCACTATGCCGAGAAAAACACTGCCAAGAAACGGTAGATGCCCGGTATACTGGTTGAGTGCCGAGATTGCAGCTCTACGGTCAACCTGCCTCAGAGCTAGACGTAGGATGCAAAGAGCTCGCACCGAGGATGCAAGAGAGAACCGCCGTGAAGTGTTTCGAGCTGCGAAATTCGCCCTTAACAAGGCTATTAAAAGCAGCAAGAGAGCGTGTTTCGACAACCTGTGTGAGAGTGCCAACGCGAATCCGTGGGGTGCCACCTACCGGATTGTGATGGCCAAGACCAAAGGGGGCTCCTCACCCCCAGAACTGTCTCCGGACCGGTTGGCAACGATTATCGAAGTACTCTTCCCGTCTCGAGCCACAAGCCCCTGGCCACCTGCACTACGAGACAGTGCGGGCACGGCCGAAATGGTGGCTCCAGTGACGAATGAAGAACTACTCGCAGTGGCTAAATTCCTAGCAACGAACAAAGCTCCAGGGCCGGATGGAGTTCCAAACAACGCTCTCAAGGTAGCGATCATAGCGAACCCGAACATGTTCAGGCTAGCTATGCAGAGATGCCTTGACGAGTGCCGTTTCCCCGATAGATGGAAAAGGCAGAAATTGGTGCTGTTGCCGAAGCCTGGGAAGCCGCCAGGCGACCCATCGGCGTACAGACCAATCTGTCTGATCGACACGACTGGCAAACTGCTTGAGAGGATCATCCTCAACATTCTAACCCCGTACGCGGAAGGTACGGACGGTCTGTCAAGCAACCAGTTTGGCTTTCGGAAGGGTAAGTCCACAGTGAACGCTCTCAACTCAGTGATAAATACTGCCGAGATAGCGATCCAACGAAAAAGGCGAGGTATTCGATACTGTGCGTTAGTGACACTCGACGTGAAGAACGCATTCAACAGCGCAAGCTGGGATGCCATCGCGCTCTCGTTACACCGGCTTAGCCTACCGGTGGGTCTGTACCGGATCTTGGAAAGTTACTTCCAGAACCGCGTACTGCTATACGAGACCGATGCCGGTCAGAAAAGGGTTCCGATTACCGGCCCGGTGCTATGGAACCTCATGTATGACGGGGTTCTGACTCCTGGAGTCAAGATCGTCGGCTTTGCTGACGACGTAACTTTGGAGGTCTACGGGGAGTCACTTCCTGAGGTAGAACTAACCGCAGAACACGCGATCAGCACGGTGGAGGAATGGATGAGCGTGAGAGGCCTGGAGCTCGCTCATCATAAGACGGAGGTAGTTATCGTCAACAACCGCAAGTCGGCACAACATGCAGTTATCCATGTGGGAGAAGTCGCGATCACTTCACAGCGAAGTCTGAAGTCTCTCGGAGTCATTATAGACGACAAGCTGACCTTCGGTAGCCATGTCGACTATACATGCAAGAGAGCGTCGACTACTGTTGCGGCTCTATCGAGAATGATGTCCAACAGCTCAAAGGTGTGCGCCAGTAGACGTAGGTTACTGACAGGCGTTGCCGTATCTATCCTCAGGTACGGCGGCCCGTCATGGTCAAGAGCACTGAGGGTAACCAGTTACCTACAGAAACTGGAGAGCACCTACCGCGTGATGTGCCTCAGAGTGATATCTGCCTACCGCACGGTATCACACGATGCATCCTGCGTGATAGCGAGCATGATGCCAGTCGGGCTGGTCATTCGGGAAGATGAGGAGTGCTTTGAGCTACGTGGAATTTGGGGAGCCCGCGAGCGCACCAGGGTGACCTCGGTCGCCAGATGGCAGCGTGAGTGGGACAACTCCTCGAAAGGTAGGTGGACCCACCGGCTGATACCTAGCATATCGAGCTGGGTGGGAAGACCCCATGGGGAAGTTCACTTCCACCTGACACAATTCCTGTCAGGCCATGGCTGTTTCCGACAGTACCTCCACAGGTTCGGGCACGCGGAGGTCCCAGTCTGCCCGGACTACCCAGGTGTAGACGAAACTGCCTAACACATACTGTTCGTATGTCATCGGTTCGACGTCGAAAGAAGAGCAATGCTTGACGTCTGTGGCTGGGACACAACCCCTGATACCCTTATTCAGCGGATGTGTCAATCGGTGGAGAAGTGGAACGCAGTCTCGGCTGCTACCATCCAGATTGCCAGTAGGCTACAGGTAATCTGGCGAACCGAGCAACAGACGACGGGCACGGCTAACTAGTGATTGGTTAGCTGGAGCGAAAAAGGCCAAGCGCAAAAAAGGGAGTGAATGGTCTGTTCATGCCGAGGCAGGTTTAGCGCAGCGAATGGCAACCGCGTAAGGGGTAAACCCAGCCACCCCGAAGCAAGACAGAAGAGTGAGTGTATAGGCGTATAAGTGGACTGCCTCATGCCAAGACGGGAGGGTCGTAGCGTAGTATGTTGGGACTTAGCTATCGATACCTCATGGCGTGGCAGAGGAGTGAAAGGGTGAGCATCCAAGTCAGTCTCATACGGCATGTTAAGGGTGAGCACAAAAGTCAGCCTCACATGGTATGGTAGAGGCTAGCACAAAAGTCAGCCTAGCAAGGAATGAAAAAGGTGAGCACACAAGTCAGCCTCACATGGTATGGGTGGGGCGAGCACAAAAGTAAGCCTAGCAAGGAATGAGTAAGGTGAGCACACAAGTCAGCCTCGCAAGGAACGAAAAAGGTGAGCACAAAAGTCAGCCTCATGTGGGAGTGTTTGAGAGTGAATCAAAGTGCGATTGAGAGAGCACCCAAGTAAGCCTCATACAGGACGTATGAACGCGTGAGTGAGAGTGAATGAGTACATTTAGTACAGCCATCCCCCCAGAAGAAATACCGAGAGGTAGTTCCTGGGAGGAATGATGGCGGAGCCCAATGGAGTTTATTCGGTATTAATGGCTGGTCACCATTCGAGCCCGACACGCCCCCAGTGCACCCCGTGTGGTAGATTGGACCCTACCAATAGCACGTGTACTGGGCTAGGACGTAAAGGTCTTCTTCATTGTAAAAAAAACACACACACATACACACACATACATACATACACACACATACAGACTTTTCCGATCTCGACGAACTGAATCGAATGGGATACGACACTCGGCCCTCCGGGCCGGGATTAGGTTGACGTTTTTCAGAGTGATTGCATAACCTTTCTATATGAGAAAGGCAAAAATGTGCCAAAATCCAAAAAAGTGAATCGTCGTCAAATTTTTTTCGAATTTGCATCAAATCTCGACGTTTCATGCACCTTGAACACATTTAGCATCAAAAATAAAAAATCTATTTTTAATTTTTCCTATAGTTTATATGAGAAATTTCTGTGTGGCCACGCTCTGAAACCCGTAATTCCGGAACCAGAACTCCGATCGATCCAAAATTCAATAGCAGCCGATGGGAAGGTTGCACCTTTCATTTGAGACTAAGTTTGGGCAAATCGGTCCAGCCATCTCTGAGAAAAATGAGTGACATTATTTGACACATACGCACATACATACACACACATATATACACACACGTACACACACATACATACATACACACACATACAGACTTTTTCCGATCCGACGAACTGAGTCGAATGGGATATGACACTCGGCCCTCCGGGCCGGGATCAGGTTGACGTTTTTCAGAGTGATTGCATAACCTTTCTATATGAGAAAGGCAAAAATGTGCCAAAATCCAAAAAAGTGAATCGTCGTCAATTTTTTTTTCGAGTTTGCATCAAATCTCGACGTTTCATGCACCTTGAACACATTTAGCATCAAAAATAAAAATTCTATTTTTAATTTTTCCTATAGTTTATATGAGAAGTTTCTGTGTGGCCGCACTCTGAAACCCGTAATTCCGGAACCAGAATTCCGATCGATCCAAAATTCAATAGCAGCCGATGGGAAGGTTGCACCTTTCATTTGAGACTAAGTTTGGGTAAATCGGTCCAGCCATCTCTGAGAAAAATGAGTGACATTATTTGACACATACGCACATACATACACACACACATGCACACACATACACACACATACATACATACACATACACACATACAGACTTTTTCCGATCCTCTGAGAAAAATGAGTGACATTATTAGACACATACGCACATACATACACACACATACATACACACACACATACACACACATACATACATACACACACACATACAGACTTTTTCCGATCTCGACGAACTGAGTCGAATGAGATATGACACTCGGCCCTCCGGGCCGGAATTAGGTTGACGTTTTTCAGAGTGATTGCATAACCTTTCTATATGAGAAAGGCAAAAATGTGCCAAAATCCAAAAAAGGGAATCGTCGTCAAATTTTTTTCGAGTTTGCATCAAATCTCGACGTTTCATGCACCTTGAACACATTTAGCATCAAAAATAAAAATTCTATTTTTAATTTTTCCTATAGTTTATATGAGAAATTTCTGTGTGGCCGCACTCTGAAACCCGTAATTCCGGAACCAGAATTCCGATCGATCCAGCCGATGGGAAGGTTGCACCTTTCATTTGAGACTAAGTTTGGGCAAATCGGTTCAGCCATCTCTGAGAAAAATGAGTGACATTATTTGACACATACGCACATACATACACACACATATACATACACACACACATACACACATACATACATACACACACATACAGACTTTTTTCCGATCTCGACGAACTGAATCGAATGGGATATGACACTCGGCCCTCCGGGCCGGGATTAGGTTGTCGTTTTTCAGAGTGATTGCATAACCTTTTTATATGAGAAAGGCAAAAACAAATTAATAGCTTTCTTACTGTTTGATAGGTCTTTCTTTTAAAATTAGTTTGGATAAGATCGGTTAAGCCATTGCTGAGAAACACGAATGAGAGTTTGTCCGTTACACACACTCACACACACCGAGACATTGTCCCAAATCGTCGAGCTGAGTCGATTGGTATATAAGACTCGGAAAAAATCTTGAAAGTTTGAGCGAATTCTATACATTTCTTTTATAAGAAATGTAAAAAGATGTCAATTCAGAGTATTTCGTAAATTAACATTAGTATTTAAACTTGTTCCATATTGATTCCAAAAGTTTCACATTGAAACATTCATGTTGAACGATGCATAGTTCATTTCAAATACAAACCTTCACAATTCAACACTTCTTAGCTGTACACGCAGAGTTTTATTTATGCATCGATAGCATACTTTTCTATCTGCCTCTCGTTTCTTCTGCTGTAAATTTTATGCATTGGACATATTCGGTCTATCCACTCATTGAATGCTTACTAGAAGTATATGCATGAAAATGCATAAAAACCACAGCAGAAGAAAAGGAACGGGAATAGAAAGTATGCGAACTATGTATATTTTTGTTTCTCAGTGTAGGGCTAAAAACTATACATTTGATTTCTCTAAATTTTAACTGAAATATGCAACCACTCAATGCAGTAAACACGTATATATGATTGTATAATGCTTAGATATTACTATGAAATGTTTTATTGTATATGTTTCGTATATTTTAAAGTAGTATTTGATAGGGCGAAGAACAGGTGCATAAATTTAGTGTGTGCTTTATTTGGCCTTAATTTTCTCGATTTGTTTTTCGTTGTTCCCAGTGCAGAAATTTTCACTCCATAGCGCGGTATCAAACTGGTAATCATTTATTTGTGTCCCAAAGTTGTGAAGTACATTTGTTTGAATTGGAAATTGTTTTGCATCAAATCCCGTTGTAAATCACAATGATTCATTCCATGGATGGATCCTTATTTAATTTTACAGCAAAATGGGGAAGAGTAAACCAATATAAAAGCAGCGCGGTACTCGGAAGATGCGTTACAAATGGGCTTAAAACGAATATGCAATGGCATGACGAGGTATACCGCATGCAATACCTACGGCATTCCCGTTTCTACGGTGTGGTACCGACAGAGTGGCCACTGGCAGAATAAAAATGGGCTAAGATTTGTGCTAATGATGGAGGAGGAGGTGAAAGTAACTAAGTGGTTGACTGACATGCAGGATAGGGATTTTCAGGTTTCCCAGACAACCTTGTTTTTTAAAGTCAATACATTTGTCGCATCAGTCCGATGGCCAACTCCATTTAAAAAAGGTTCATCCAGGTCAGTATCTATTGTAAAAAATATGAAGCACAATATTGGTTATTAGTTTTTAAGAAGGAAATGGTTTGAACCATTTGTAGCCCCTCGACTTGCTCAGGGTCGTGAAATTATGATTGGGTGGAGAAATTGGTAGCCGTCGCATCTACGCTAAAGGGTACTCATTCATTGAGCGGGGGGGATCAACCAACACACATGCAAGCACCGATGTTGCAACTCAAATTTAGGCGGGCAAAGTGGAAACTCTCACTGTAGGTTGCTCACAAACCCTCCACTGAACCAAAACTCTATCGGACAAACAACGACGAGGGCTGGTAACTCCTTTGGAGTTCGAAACCGAATCTCAAAACTTGGAATGTACGTTGCCAATAATGATCAACTCTACCATAACTAACTCCAGGTGCACTTTGTTAACATGATAATGGGTTTATTCCTATCAACTACATCTATCATTTCTTATTCTAGTGCCGTCACTTAGTTCTACTTGCGTTTTTCTTCGATTTATGTTGGCGTTCTATGCTGCTCTCCGGAGAGGGTTCCCGGACGAATGTCGACTGCTCGTGGCGATTGATGCTCGTGCTGAATCTTGGCGTACCGTAGTGGGACTTCATTCAAGTTGGGTTTCCCGAGTGTAATCACGGCGACGGTGATGCGAAATTCAGCAGGCAGGTTGCTGTAGCCTCGCCGAGATGGGATAGACCACGTGGGGATGGGTCTAATTCCACGCACCGATGCTCTCGTATTTGTGGCGTTCTGAGAGCCGTAAATTTTCTGTCCGAGTTGAATCTAACTCGCTGTGGTAGAGGACGATATCAGGAAGCTTCTTGGGTTATATTCGCTGTGAATAGAATGGCATGCGGACGAGGTCATAAGCCCAAGGTAAAAAGGTTCACTGGGAACCTACCCAACGGTATTAGCAATTATGCCACATTTACATTCGATCATAGCCTTTAGCAGCATTTTATATAATTTACATCAATTACCTTCTTATCGCTTTTACGTAGTTAACTAGCTTTTTACAAATTGTGCCGTTTTATTTTACACCTTGACACTATAGAATAGGAATTTTAACTATATATTAATTTTAATCAACAACTCTACATATTTTAAGACCAACCCAACAATTTTACTATTTTAACACTGTATGTAGATCACTCCTTTCTGTTATTTCTAGACTCTGTTTTAGCTACAATTAGAATGACCATTAATAACACTGTACATAACTTTTTCCAAAAAACCTAACCTATATTAAATTTAAAACCGTCGCACACTTCCTACTTCGTTGAAACTCACGGACAGAAAGAAGGTTCAGTGACTTGGCTGAGCGTATTGAAGCGCGATCAATGAGTCTGATTCGGAAAAATAATGACACTGCTCGAACTTTGACAAGTAATCTGTTTCCGCTCAGCAACCGTTATTTGGTCACTTCACCCGTGGATTGTCCTAGGCGACCGATACCCTAACCCACTGTAAACAAATACCGCTCTTACTGGAATGCGACTGTGAGTACCTTCGGTGGTATTGAGAGAGGATTTGCTAGTCAAAATGAGGGTCGGACTTAGGGACTGGGAACTCACAAGCAAGTCTAGGGCTAGTTTCATTGTGGCAGAGCCAACAATTTGGGAATGGTAACCGACGGTTACAATACTCCGTCGTCCCTCTCCAACGTAATCATCGTTTTAATTAAGTTTTTGTTATTGGAATTATTGGAATGAGGGTTCTATCTGAATAACGAGTTTAAATTGTGTAAAATCATTTCAGATGCCACTCGTTCTTGTTCTTTTCTCCGCTTTCCCATATGAAACGGGAAAAGAACTCATCATACAAACACCTATACGTGTTGAGAGCTGTCAACTGGTTATTATCAATCGGATTGTTTACATTTGAAACGAGACCATCACAAATTGTTAATCCTCAGGTTAAACGTAGTCAAATTTTCATTAGTTAACGAATTATCGCGTTTTTATGCAAAGATGTGGCTATTAATTGTGTCTTATCGACAGAAAATTTCCGCGCGTGCGGTGTTTCGGCGAGATATTTTGTTTCATTGGTCGGTTAGCGTTTCATTGAACGGTTTGTTGTGTCTCGCTGAGAGGAAAGGATCTGTCGTAGGAGACAATTTTACCCAAATCGGAGAAAGGTATAAATCAATCGATCGAGCTACATTGTTGACCGTGTTTTGGTATACCCGAGCCGAGTGAACAGGTGCAAACCCTTTGATGTCCGGATCCATCGGTTGCCCCAACCTATTTAAGACCTCTATTTCAAGATTATTTCGTTTTCTCCACTTTTTTTAAGATTCGGATTTCAAATCTGCCGTGGAGAACACACCGAGAGATTTTCCGTTTTCGTCGGCCAACTCATACGAGCTGGTGCCTAATCTGGCCAAAATAGTACACGGCACATATAATGCGTCCAATTTTGCATTGTAAGCATCCGCTGCGGATGACTGGCGAAAGTTTCTTTTGAAACCCGCTGACCGATTGAGTACACCAGAGCGTGATGCTTGGATCGCAGATTGTAAACTTTTATGTTTTTTTCGTGAGCGCTTTTCAGGTTTTTCATCACTATGGAATAAATATGTTTATTGTTTATCCTTCTTTCTCTCAACCCTCTCTTCCTCCAACCAGAGTTAAAAATATTCAAATTCATTGAATGAAAATTGATCATATTCAGCCGCATTCATTTTCAATATTCAGTGACGCAGCTGAAAACGTCAAACGAACAAACCACCCATTCATCTATGCAGATTTTCATTCGTCTCCGATTATTACACGAAGCGAACGTGCAGCAACGAATCAAACGCATCAAAGTAGGCCTTGACACAATGTAAGCGATGACAATTGTTGTTTTATATGCTTTACCGGCATTTGAAAACATTTTCCTAGATAATTAGTGAAATGAATATATTGTACGATATTCAACTGAATGAATAACATGAATATTTGAATGAATATTTTTTCTATTCACCGCGAGTCGCATCAGGTACATTTTCAGCCGTCAAAAAAGAGCTTCGATTATTTTTAACTCTGCCTCCAACAGATCTATCTGATCCCTATCCATCCGATGTTCCTCCCCTTTCCCTATTATTTCATGTCCGAAAAGTAAACGATATGTTGAGTACCCGGTGGCAGTGTCAGGAGTGTTATTTAGACAAAATTCTATCGCGGACACCCGTGTGTCCCAAAGTCTCTGATCCTGTTTCGTGTTGGACCGCATACAGGCGTTAATCGTACGATTTAGTCGTTCAACCGGATTCGATTGGCAATGGTGCCGGGGGTTTACCCAATGTTGTATGCCGTATTTAACTAAAAGGGTTTTGAACTCCTTAGACAGAAAGGAGCTGGCATTGTCAGAAATTATATATTCTGGCACAGAGTATCTCCGAAACCATGCTTCCTCCAATATTTTTATCACTTGTAGCGATAAAAATTTTTTCATCGGGACAAGCAAACACCACTTCGAAAAGATGTCCATGATCACTAGAAGGTGAACATTTCCGTGTTTGCTGCGGGGGAGAAATTGAATAAAATCAAGGGCAATGATCTGAAATAGTTTAGTAGTGAGACGCTGTTTACCGGGTTCGGGAGCCTGCGAGCGATTCGCAGGTTTGTTTTGTTTACAGAGGTAGCATTTACGGATGTGGTCTCGAACATCTTCCGCCATTTTCGGCCAAAAAGACTTCTTCCTTATCTTAGCTAAGGTTTTACTACACCCAAAATGTAGACTATCATCATGTTACTCTACCAGGATTTTTTTCTCAGTGGTTCTGGAACACAAGTTTTACATGAGAACCGTTAATCTAGAAGCTCAAAGAGACAGAAATCAGTTTCATCAATACTCCCTTTTCGACCTTAAAATCTTTATATTTTTCAGGTGATTTTGTGATCTTTTCACCATATCAGCATGCTACCCCTCCGTTACTTTGATTTCTTCTACGGAGCGTGATAGGGCGTCTGCTACAAGATTATCAACCCCTTTTCGGTGAACTATAACCATGTCATGACGTTGGAGGTCCATACTCCATCGACATAAACGGGAGGACGTTCTCCAACTACTTCGCATGATGTAAATCAATGCAGCAGCATCTGTGAAAACCGTGAATCTGGTGCCTTCTACATAGCACCGAAACTTTTCTATCGACTTGAAAACGGCTAGTCCTTCCTTTTCAGTTGCAAAGTATTTTTGTTGAGTTGTGGTTAATTTTTGGGAGAAGTACGCAATTGGCTTCTCCACATCATCGTAAGATTGTGTGAGAATTCCCGCTATTGCGGCATCGCTCGCATCGCAATGAATAGCGAAGGGGCGCGAAAAATCGGGGTTCGTTAGAATGGGTGCGCTAATTAACAGATTATTGTTATGAATGCTGTTTCAGCCTGATCGTTCCAATGCACGGATTTCGGCTTATTTCTCAGCAGATTTGTCAAGAGTTGTGTAACTTCACTACATCCCTAGAAATCTTAGGAGGGCTCGGAGAGATGTAGGTCGTTCGTAGTTAACAATGGCTGCCACCCGGTCTGGGTTCGGTTTAAGACCTCTGTGACCCAGAATGTAACCCAAGTACGGAACTTCTGGTACACAAAACCATGATTTCTGCAAATTGATCGACAAGTTTGCAAATTTTAAACGGTTTGCATCTTCTGTTAATAGATTCAAATGCTCCTCAAACGTATTGCTAATGATAATTATATCATCTAGATAGACAAATACGTTTGGTTCCAGTTCACCCGCATCTAAAACTCGGTCGATCAGTCTTGACAGTGTAGCGGGACTGTTGACCAAGCCAAAGGGCATAGGGTAAACTGGAACGAACCTCGTCCTAACACCGAAGAAGCTGTTAATTTGCACGATCTCGGGTGCAGTGGCACCTGTAGAAAGGCTTTTGATAAATCAATAGTCGAAATAAACTCAGCTGCTCCTAACCGACTCAAAATTCTATCTGTATGTGGGAGGGGATACGAGTCCCTGATGGTGCGTTCATATAATTTTCGGGCATCCAAGCATAGACGCACCGTACCATCTAGTTTGTCCACCGGGACAAGACACAGGGCCCAGTCGCTATACGAGCGTTCTATGATTTTTGCCTGAAGCATTTTGTCTAGTTCGGCATTAATCTGCTCTTGTCTTGTAGGTGACGTTGGAAATGGATTCATTCGAACCGCAGGAAGTTTCTTTGCTTCCTCCGTGAGCTCAATCCTGTGACTCAACTAGGTGGTAGTGTCTAAGATACCTTCCCCGGCCACTTTAAATTGCTTTTTAATTTTTTCCAGTTCTGCTTTTTGTTCTTCGGTTAGTCTAGAGTAACATTCGTTGGTGATTTCCCTATCTTTTTCATCATATTTTCGGATGTGGCTTCACGAATCGTTGGTTGAATGTGAAAGAATTTCCAAAAGTTCATCCCCAAAAGAATTCTTCTTTTGAGCGACGTACAGTGGGGCGAAACTGAAAAAAAGACGGTCAAAAGTCTTTCCTGAGTTTCACAGATGTTTTTATGCTTTGATGTCTTCAGGAAAGTTTCCTAGGACTACATCCCACATCTTTTAGGATAAGCATCTTATTTTTTCTTAAGGTGCAAGTGTCACTTAAAAAACAATTTTTTTTAGCTCGACAACCAAATTTTTTTTTGTGCGGAATCTTGTAGAGCAATTTATTTCGAACAACTTTGATGCATATATCTGCCATCTATATATTTTTTCTTAAGAGATATGTACGTTGCACCTTAAAATCAATTTTTCACAATATATACGCGAACGGAGGTCTTAGTGGAATGTACGTAATGTTTCAAAGATTTTCTTCCATTTAATTCCATTATGTTTTCAACTTTCTCTTCTACAACTTAATTTTTTTCTACATTCGTATATTCGAGAAAGTTTTAGATACTATCAAAACACATAACTTTTCTGAAGACTCCAATGATGTATGACGTGTGTATCGGGATTTAAATCGATTTTTCTTTAAAAAATACTCTTTTTCATTACAAAATTTCTCAAAATTGTGAAACTTTGTGAACCAAAACTCAGCATAATTAGATTCGTCATGTTATGTAGTATATGTAAGCGAAGTATAACAATACGGACTTTTCGGGTTTTTTAGTTTTCCTACATTTTTATACTGTATAATGTATGGATATTTCGCAGAATCTATAGAACGGGCGTTAGTAAATCAATACGTCATAATACAGAATACTAAACTCAATGCAAAATATATCTTCTATTATCAACAATCAACATATAAAAACAATGAAAGTGTATGAAGCACTTATTATACATTAGAAGTATTTTATATTGAACTAGTTAATACCCGCCGCGTGTTGCTGCGACTTTCAACGAAATAGGAGTAAAACACAATTTGTTCCGAAGCGCCATGGCAGATAAATCCCCAGCCAATAACACACAAATACGTTCCATAACAAATGTCTACTGCGTATAAATTTTTAGGGCAATCGGTTAAGCCTTTTGGGAGTCCATAAATCACATAGATACAAACAATGACTTTTATATATATAGAAGAAGATGACTAAAACTATTAATCTTGGAAAGATTATATAATTTTGGTATTATCCCTCTCATTGCTCGTTCCAGAAAATCCAGTTACTCAAAAATCCACAAAACGCAAGCTTTGAGAGTGATTCCGAATGATATTTGGTTTGATGTGTGTATTCTTTTATTTTCAATAATTCAATAGCGAAGGGGCGCGAAAAATCGGGGTTCGTTAGAATGGGTGCGCTAATTAACAGATTATTGTTATGAGTGCTGTTTCAGCCTGATCGTTCCAATGCTCGGCTTATTTCTCTGCAGATTTGTCAAGAGTTATGTGACTTCACTATAGTTGATGAGGAATCTTCTCTAGTAGTTACACATCCCTAGAAATCTTAGGAGGACTCGGAGAGATGTAGGTCGTTCGTAGTTAACAATGGCTGCCACCCGGTCTGGGTTCGGTTTAAGACCTCTGTGACCCAGAATGTAACCCAAGTACGGAACTTCTGGTACACAAACCATGATTTCTGCAAATTGATCGACAAGTTTGCAAATTTTAAACGGTTTGCATCTTCTGTTAGTAGATTCAAATGCTCCTCAAACGTATTGCTAATGATAATTATATCATCTAGATAGACAAATACGTTTGGTTCCATTTCACCCGCACCTAGAACTCGGTCCATCAGTCTTGACAGTGTAGCGGGACTGTTGACCAAGCCAAAGGGCATAGGGTAAACTGGAAAAAACCTCGTCCTAACACCGAAAAAGCTGTTAATTTGCGCGATCTCGGGTGCAGTGGCACCTGTGGAAAAGCTTTTGATAAATCAATAGTCGAAATAAACTCAGCTGCTCCTAACCGACTCAAAATTCTATCTGCATTGTCTTCTAGGTGACGTTGGAAATGGATTCATTCGAACCGCAGGAAGTTTCTTTGCTTCCTCCGTGAGCTCAATCCTGTGACTCAACTAGGTGGTAGTGTCTAAGATACCTTCCCCGGCGACTTTAAATTGCTTTTTAATTTTTTCCAGTTCTGCTTTTTGTTCTTCGGTTAGTCTAGAGTAACATTCGTTGGTGATTTCCCCATCTTTTTCATCATAACTTTCAGAGTCTTCATGAATTTTCATATTTTCGAATGTGGCTTCACTAATCGTTGGTTGAATGTGATAGGATTTCCAAAAGTTCATCCCCAAAAGAATTCTTCTTTTGAGCGACGGTGCGACAAGGGTTTCTATGATCTTAGTCTTAACATTGAACGTGCACTGTTCCCTTAATGTTTAATTCTTCTCCTTTGGCAGTTCTTAGACTTATTTCGGACACTTAGACTTAGACGGACTTAGACATTTCTCGATTAGTTTCAGGGAACCGATCCTTAGAACACTCATGCGGGCTCTGCTGCCTAGTAAACCCACCAAAGGATTTCCGAAAATAGTTATTTGGACGTACGGTCTCTCGTCGTTCTCCAGGTGTATGATGGCTTCATTGATTTCGTAATTTTTGAATGGATATAATCGGTCTGACATACTTTTTCAAACTCCAGGGTTTGCAAAGCAGCCAGTTGTTCTACAGTTGAGAGCAGTGCTGTAAAATTTCATTTCATTCAATCGAAACTGAATGAACGCAGTCAATCAGTCGTCTACGGTAGCATTCATTTTCATTTAACGCATCAGTTGCTGTTGATCTGAAGCTGGGTTCATGACACTTCACGCAGCGTTGCTTTCAAATGGGCAATTCATATTAAACCTCCTTCGGTTGATCCTCTCAAATGAAAATACCCGCTTTCAATTTACCCAGTGAGCACCAGTTAAATGAGATCCGAGTAAACCTAAGACAAAAAAGACAAATGGTTTCGTATTTTTGGTTATCATGCCTTTCTTGTGCCAGATGACAGATGATTGTATACAGCTAGCGAGGTTGGCAGTGCAGCCAATTTATTTTTCATTTTTAGATATGTTGCTATAATACACATAATAGTGACCGCTTTATTAACACACATTTCGCCATCTAGAACTAATCAATCCGACATTTTTATCACATACTACATGTTTATAGCAAATTTGGCCAGCATAGCAGCCTATTCATCAGAATCAAATTTGCAACAAAAATATAATAGAGAGGAACGTACTACCAAATAATTCATTGCTAAAATCAAATATGTAATTCAACTATTTTTTTTTGTACCTTTACCAATATTTTCCAGCACACTATTCCGATGGCATGGTAAAGGGGTAAAACAATTCCACACTGGTTCTATAGGAACACATTACGAGCACAGTCTACAGACACGAGAATAGTCGATGTTCTCTTTCAGAAAGAATTCAAAAACATTTTGCTCGATATAAACGCTATAAGCAGGTCATATCGAAGGTGGGTTTATTGATTCGAGATAACCAAAAGTCGCCATATTGGATTGATTGCAAAATGTCCTCAATCATCAGTTTCCGTCATCTAATGACCAGCCTTGCAAAAGCGATATAGAAATATATTGATCATGATTTTACATTTCTTATAAAAGAAATGTATAGAATTCGCTCAAACTTTGAAGATTTTTTCCGAGGCCCGGAGGGCCGAGTCTTATATACACATCGACTCAGCTCGATGATTTGGGACAATGTCTGTGTTTGTGTCTGTGTGTGTATGTAACGGACAATCTCTCATTCGTGTTTCTCAGCAATGGCTGAACCGATCTTATCCAAACCAATTTTAAATAAAAGAACTATCAAACAGTAAGAATGCTATTAATTTGTTTTTGATTCTGATATTTAGTTTCAAAGATATGAATGTTTGAATGTGTAAAAATGGCGTTTTTAGCAGTATTTTTTTTTAAATTTTCTGCCGAAATTGACAACATAGATTAACACCATATATATTTTTAGGCAGCTTATACGAATACCTTTCGGACAAGCTATAGATTGTTGAAATCGGACTATTATCAAAAAGATATTTACCATTAAATGCGGACGAAAGATTTGTATCATTTCCCATTGCCAGAAATATGACCAAAAACATGTAATCTATTATTAACGCCAAAACGGCTTATTTTAGGTCAATAGTATCTTCAGAGAAATTAATGGAGGCAATATGCCCTTTCTTTTGGTATTGTGATTTTGCTGATTAATCCCCCTATGAGTGAGATATTTTCACAAATTTTCTTGAAAGTTATTATATCGAAATGATGCCTTCAGTAAATTTGTAGCCTTGACTTTTGCGAATAACTTTACTGAAGACATCAATTGCATATTTCGTATACTTTAAAAGTTATGGCTTGTTGTTTGTGGATTACTCTTTGTCGTCTATTTATTGTTGAATATAGTAATAATCCATTGAAATAAGCCAAACATTATTTCGATAAAACGAATTTTGTATTTCATTTTTCTATCTACAACCGCTAGAAATAAACACCGAACAATTCCAAGTTGTCTGAAAGGAACTTGATAACTTATCAGTGTAAAAATGTTCATTTGTGCGAACCTTCTGACTGCAATTTTTCTAACTTATAACCATCGGATCGATCTGAAACATATCGGAAAATGAAAAACGAAATAAATAACTCCAAGCAACGGCGTAACCAAGAGAAGGTTTAGGGGTTTAACACCATACAACCCCCCCCCCCACTCCCACCCCACCCAAACAAAAATTTTGAATTGAAGTTGAAAATTTATTGATTCTGACGGATTTAATTCAATATTAGAATAACGATTATCTGATCCGTACATTGATTCTGACTGATTTAATTCAATATTACAATAACAATTATCTGATCCATACATTGATAGCTTGTTGTTGTAAACATCATTAGGACTTTTGATAAATTGTCGGAATGGGGTCCTGATATGTAACTGATCTATTGGTCTTGATTTCACAGTTGTCTAATAGCATCAATATCAAATTCCTGCCTGAAAACATTCCAATAGAAAATTCCAGAGTTCTGTAATCAATCATAATCCTTAGATTTCTTTTCAAATTGAGCTCGCTTTTGTATAGATGTACTGTAATAAGGGTCTTTATTTAATAGGAAGCGAAGTTAAAATTGATTTAATGTCTATGAAACATAGAATTGCTCACCAAAAAATGCATAACTTTCAACATTTGCTAAAAATGTTTTGCCTTTCTCATTCACTCTAAACTTTGTCAATCTAATCTCGACCCGGAGGGCCGAGTGTCATATGCCAATCGACTCAGTTCGTCGAGATCGGAAAATGTCTGTGTGTGTATGTATGTGTGTATACGTGTGTGTGGAAAAAATGGGACCTCTGATTCTCAAAGATGGCTAGACCGATTTGCACAAAGTTAGTCTTAAATGAAAGGTACAACCTTCCCATCAGCTGCTATTGAATTTTTTATTGATTGGACTTCCGGTTCCGGAGTTACGAGTTGAAGAGTGCAATCACACAGCAAATTCCCATCTAAACTGAAATGAAAAATTTTCAGAATCATATTTGAAGTTTTGATACCAAATGACTTTAAAATGCATGAAACATTGAGATTTGAGAAAAAATGTTTGACAAAAATTGCATTTTTTGGAGTTTGATACATTTTTGGCCTTTCTCATATAGAAAGGTTATGCAATCACTCTAAAAATCATCAATCATACCGGCCCGGAGGGAGTATGCAGTGAGGGGTTGCTACTTTAAAATTAAAACTAGTTTAAAATTTCTTGTTTCAGTATCACATAGTATCTCAACATCGTGCCTGTCGATCTATTGTATGTATGTGCAAATCGTACTGAACATGCAATATTCATTTCCACCATTTTTTTCAATTCGTTTATTTGATAAGGCAGGTTTGCGTTAGCTTAAAGGTGTCAATTTTGTTTTGTTTAACATTTTAAATTACATAAAACTAGGGGATTAAATATTGATTTTTGAAATTAAACTAAGGCTCATTTATAGCTATACATATACACAAGGGGGTAATATAATTTTCGTAACATTAGGGGGGTCATTTAGTTTTTATGGCATTCATGGTTTGACATTTTTAGCAATGAGATTATTGGAGCAAATAATGTTTAACTAAGGTGGAAAATTTTTACGACTATCTTAAAAGTAGAAATAATTAGAGGGCGTGGTTAAATTTTGTAAAGATTCGGGGACATTAATTAGAGTTATTTAATGTGGTAGTAGAGTTGGGCATTTTCAACGAGATCATATAATATAATAGTTAAAACAAGAAAAGGCAAGAAGAGCTAAATGCTTCATGAAGATATTTGTTGGGGGGGAAGGGGTGTTACTTCTGTGTATAAGAGTCAGGGGAAGTAGGGTTGACAAAGATGGCAGGGGGAGAACATTATTTCAGTTTCAGGCTTCGGGAGATCAACGGATGGATTACAGAATCAGGGTGGCCTTCATCAGGAAGAATCATGTACTGGAACGCCGGGTGGTTGTTCTCAAGATGGCAGGGGTTTCTCCAGACGATTTCGTAGTGCGGCTCAGATGTTGATCGGCTACATTTCGAGTTGTGCGTGTGATGTTCAAGCGTTAGGTCCCGTGTTTGTTGGCTCATTCGACAGGGATGTTTTGTGTCGCCTTGGAGTCGCATCAAACCATCGTGGGTGTATGGTAGAGGTGGAAGAGAGCGCTTCTGAGAATGATAAGGAAAAAGGGGCAGTTAAAGTTGGATATTGATGGTTTTTATGAAGGTGTATATAAGGGACATATAGAGGACATCGCGGCTTGCCAACACATCTCGAAAAGGGATGTTGGGTGATCTGGACCTGGCGGAACTGTACTCGGTGCACGCCCAGACTATGTGCTCTATATCGTGATAACCGTCGCCACAAGCGCAGATACTACTCTCCACGAGCCCAATACGTCGGAGATGTGTATCCAACGTGTAATGGTTCGCCATGAGTCGGGACAATACACGAATGAAGTCACGACCCACATCCATCCCCTTGAACCAAGGTTTCGTCGATACCTTAGGGACTATCGAATGTAGCCACCTTCCTAGTACCCCATTGCTCCACGAGGTTTGCCAACTTTCGAGGGTTCTCTGATGAGAAATACTGAAAATTCGTGGAACAAATTGGTCTCTCAAAAACGTCACCTTCAATGGCACCCACCTTAGCTAAGGAGTCCGCCTTCTCATTGCCCGGAATGGAGCAATGAGAAGGGACCCACACCAAGGTAATCTGGAAAGATTTGTCAGATAAAGCACTCAGTAGCTCCCGTATTTTCCCCAAAAAATACGAGGAATGCTTTCCATGTTTCATGAGCGAATAGCGTCAATAGAACTCAGACTATCCGAGACGATGAAGTAATGGTCTGCGGGTAATGTGTCAATGACTCCAAGGGTATACTGAATAGCAGCTAGTTCTGCGGCGTAAACTGAAGCGGGGTCACTGAGTTTGTAGGAGGCGGTGAACTTTTGATTAAAAATACCGAAGCCAGTGGACCCTTCGAGGTTTGATCCGTCAGTGTAAAACATCTTAGAACAGTCGACTTCTCGGAATTTATTATAAAAAATATTTGGAACCACTTGTGGGCGTATGTGGTCCGGAATTCCAATAATCTCATCCTTCATGGATGTGTAGAAGAAAACAGTAGATTCAGAAGTATTTATGAAATGCACACGGTTGGGATTGTAAGAAGAAGGATTAATATTTTGCGCCATGTAGTCAAAGTACAGGGACATAAAACGGGTCTGAGAATTGAGCTCAACAAGCCTTTCGAAATTTTCAATCACGACCGGGTTCAAGATATCGCATCGAATGAGCAATCGATATGAGAGTTCCAAAAATCGATTTTTCAGCGGGATAACGCCCGACAGCACTTCGAGACTCATCGTATGGGTCGACTGCATGCACCCTAAGGCGATACGCAAACAACGATACTGAATTCTTTCGAGTTTGATGAAATGTATGTTCGCGGCGGATCGAAAGCAGAAGCATCCGTATTCCAGTACCGACAGTATCGTTGTTTGATACAACCTAATTAGGTCTCCTGGGTGGGCACCCCACCACGTTCCGGTTATTGAACGAAGAAAGTTGATCCTTTGTTGGCCTTTCTGTTTCAGATACCGAATATGGCATCCCCAAGTACCTTTCGAGTCGAACCAGACCCCTAGATATTTTACTGTGAAGACCTGAGCGATAGTTTGACCCATTAATAGAAGCTGTAGTTGTGCTGGTTCACGCTTCCTAGAAAATACAACTAGCTCAGTTTTCTCCGTGGAGAATTCGATACCCAGCTTAATAGCCCAAGCATACAAATTGTCCAAGGTATTCTGTAATGGTCCTTGTAGATCGACAGCTTTGGGTCCCGTAACAGACACCACGCCATCGTCTCCAAGTTGCCTTAACGTGCAGGAATTGTCAAGACATTCATCAATGTCGTTGACGTAGAAATTGTATATCTAGGAAAACTGATGCCATCTGCTCTTTACTAGCATAGGCCATTTTCGGTTGAGTGCAACGCAAGACAATCGTTCGTCCCTTTGCCTTTGCGAAAGCCAAATTGTGTATCTGACAGTAAGCCATTCGCTTCGACCCAATTGTCGAGGCGGGATAGGATCATTTTCTCGAACAACTTCCGGATAGCATTGCGATCGGACGGTATGAATTGTGGTCGGAGGCTGGTTTTCCTGGTTTTTGGATGGCGATGACCTTCACTTGCCTCCAATCGTGTAGGACAATGTTAGCCTCAAGAAACTTATTAAATAAGTTCAACAAGCGTCTCTTGACAGAGTCTGGCAGATTCTTCAACAAGTTGAATTTGATTCTATCTGGCCCTGGAGCTTTATTGTTACACGACAAGAGCGCAAGTGAGATCTCCACCATCGAAAAAGGTGTTTCGTTCGCGTTATCGTGACGGGACGCGGCGCGGTAGATATTCTGTGCCGGGGCGGAATCCGGACAAACCTTCTTGGCGAAATCGAATATCCAACGGTTTGAATATTCCACGCTCTCATTAGTACTGTTTCGGTTTCGCATACGTCGGGCTGTTCCCCAAAGAGTGCTCATCGATGTTTCTCTCGTTAATCCGTCGACGGACCGGCGCCAATAACCGCGCTTTTTGGCTTTCATCAAACTCTTCATTCGCTTGTCTAACGTCGCGTACTGTCGAAAACTAGCGGGTAACCCGTCGTTCCGGAAGGTCTTAAACGCGGCGGCCTTCTCCGCGTACACGTCTGAGCACTCTTTATCCCAACAGGGATTGGGAGAACGTTTTTGTATGTTCGCGCCGGGTACTGGCTTAGTCTGAGCTTGATTCGCGCTGTCGAGAATCAAGCCAGCCAAAAAGCTGTAGTCTTCCTCCGGAGGAAGTTCTTGAGTAGATTCGATGTTGTCGGATATCGCGGCAGCATAGCTCTTCCAATCGATATTTCGTGTGAGGTCATACGAAATATTGATTGTTTCAATGGCCTTGAGCCGTTATTCATTGAGACTACGATCGGCAGATGGTCGCTACCGTGGGGATCAGGGATTACCTTCCGCGCGCATTCTAACTGTAGCGAGGTCGAGCAAAGGGATAAATCTAATGCGCTTGGGCGCGCTGGTGCGGGAGGAATCCGTGTCATTTCACCCGTGTTTAGAATTGTCATGTTGAAGTTGTCGCAAATATTGTGAATTAAAGAGGAACGGTTATCATCATAAAGGCAACCCCATTCCGTACCGTGAGAGTTAAAGTCCCCTAAAACTAGTCGCGGTGCAGGCAGGGATTCTATGATGTCATGTAGCCGGCGATGCCCAATCGCGGTGTTGGGGGGAATATATATGGAAGCTATGCCATTCGTTTTCGAGCTCTCCATCGAGACAGAGGTTGTTTTTTCTAGTCCGTAGTGCTGTGTGAGGCGATGAAGAATAGAGTTAATCCGCATTCAAGGTTATTTTGCCAGTTCGGTTCGGTCCTCAGTCTTTTGTTCGCGTGTGAGGATTAAACAATAGCCAGCTGTATAAGCTGGATCGGTTCGTCGTTGGACACCAGTTTAAAGCTAAGTGGTTTTTGTCTTTTGTAACACATTTATTGCTTTCTTCCGTCTGCGCGGGCGCTGACCCCGTGCGTTGACGTTTTCTATGGTTCCCTCTCCGGCTCCCCCCCGGCCCAAATGCTATCCAGAACTCTCAACTGGTCCATTTGTGGTCTTCTTTCGGCCCAAGACTAAATCACTGAATCTTCTTCAGATTTCTAGAGACCTGACGGAACGGTTCTCGGCTATGACCGAAATTTCAAAGGTCCGCTCGGACAAGATAAGGGTGTTGCTAGCCAACTCAAAGCAGGCAAACGATATTGCTTGCTGTGAGCACTTTACGCGGGATTATAACGTGTATATTCCGGCTATAAGAGTACAATCCGAAGGCGTCGTAACCGATGAGAGTTTGACGTGCGAGGATCTGCTGAAGTACGGGGTTGGCCGATTCAGAGACCGCTTACTTCAGCCCGTTAAAATACTTGAGTGCAAACGTTTGCACTCAGTAGTAGTTGCGGGGGATGGTTCAAAAACGTACCCCCAATCAAACTCTTATCGGGTGACCTTCGCTGGTACCGCTTTGCAAAATTTCGTCCTCTTGCACAAGGTTCGTCTGCCTGTGCGTCTGTTTGTGCCGCGGGTCATGAATGGCACAAAGTGTAAACAACTGGGTCACACAGCCACCCATTGTAGCAATAAGGCCCGCTGTGGAAAATGCGGGGAGAATCATCTAGATGATTCGTGCAGTAGGCAAGCCGAAAAGTGTCCTTACTGTGCGGAGAGTCTGCATGATATCTCGGCATGTCCCGCGTACAAACTACGCGGGGATAAACTGAAACGTTCCCTTGCGGGACGATCCAAACATTCTTTCGCAGAAATGTTAAAGAATGCTACGCCACCATCCTCAGCAAACATCTATACTCACTTGCCTCCTGACGAGGGCGAGGCTGATAACCCACAAGAGGGAACATCTACTAGGGTGCCTAGAATTTATCGGAAGAGGAGGAACATTTCCTCTCGTAAAGTTCCTTGTAAAGGCCAGAAGGTGTCCCTTGACGGGGCTCCGAAAGTCACATCTATTGGAAGTGTTGCAACCAAACCGAAGTAATTAGCTCCTGGTCTCGGAGGATTAAGCTCAGAGAAGGAGTTCCCAGCACTTCCAGGAACATCAAAAATCCCAAGTGTTCCTTTGTTTCAGTTCGAGAGTAATCACAGCACTGGAATTATAAAACTCTCGGACATAGTGGACTGGATAATAAAAACTTTCAATATTACTGATCCTATTAAAAGTCTTATGTTAGCTTTTCTCCCTACAGTGAGAACATTTTTGAAGCAGTTGACTGCTAAATGGCCCCTCCTCTCAGCGATTGTATCCTTCGATGGCTAACTCATCGAACGAGGTCACGGATTTGATCACTGTTCTACAGTGGAATTGCAGAAGTATCATCCCGAAAATTGATTCCTTCAAAATTTTAATAAATAATTTGAGTTGCGATGCATTTGCATTATGTGAAACTTGGTTAACTTCCGACATAGATCTCAACTTCCACGACTCTAATAGTAAGGTAATTCCTGATCCCCACGGCAGCGACCATCTGCCGATTGTAGTCTCAATCAATAACGGTTCAAGGCCATTGAAATCAATCAATATTTCGTATGACCTCACACGAAATATCGATTGGAAGAGCTATGCTGCCGCGATATCCGACAACATCGAACCTACCCAAGAACTTCCTCCGGAGGAAGAGTATAGCTTTTTGGCTGGCTTGATTCTCGACAGCGCGAATCAAGCTCAGACTAAGCCAGTACCCGGCGCGAACATACAAAAACGCTCTCCTAATCCGTGGTGGGACAAAGAGTGCTCAGACGTGTACGCGGAGAAGGCCGCCGCGTATAAGACCTTCCGGGACGACGGGTTACCCGCTAGTTTTCGACAGTACGCGACGTTAGACAAGCGAATGAAGAGTTTGATGAAAGCCAAAAAGCGCGGTTATTGGCGCCGGTCCGTCGACGGATTAACGAGAGAAACATCGATGAGCACTCTTTGGGGAACAGCCCGACGTATGCGAAACCGAAACAGTACTAATGAGAGCGTGGAATATTCAAACCGTTGGATATTCGATTTCGCCAAGAAGGTTTGTCCGGATTCCGCCCCGGCACAGAAGATTTACCGCGCCGCGTCTCCTCACGATAGCGCGAACGAAACACCTTTTTCGATGGTGGAGTTCTCACTTGCTCTCTTGTCGTGTAACAATAAAGCTCCAGGGCCAGATAGAATCAAATTCAACTTGTTGAAGAATCTGCCTGACTCTGCCAAGAGACGCTTGTTGAACTTATTTAATAAGTTTCTCGAGGCTAACATTGTCCCACTCGATTGGAGACAAGTGAAGGTCATCGCCATCCAAAAACCAGGAAAACCAGCCTCCGACCACAATTCATACCGTCCGATCGCAATGCTATCCTGTATCCGGAAGTTGTTCGAGAAAATGATCCTATTCCTGTCTTGCGTTGCTCTCAACTGAAATTCAAATGGCCTATGCTAGCAAAGAGCAGATGGCATCAGTGTTCCTAGATATTAAGGGGGCTTTTGACTCAGTTTCGATCAACATTCTTTCAGAGAAGCTGCACCAGCATGGTCTTTCAGCGACTTTGAACAACTTTTTACTAAACTTGTTGTCGGAAAAGCACATGCATTTTTCGCATGGTGACTTATCGACATCACGATTTAGCTACATGGACCTTCCCCAGGGCTCATGTCTAAGCCCCCTGTTATACAATTTCTACGTCAACGACATTGATGAATGTCTTGACAATTCCTGCACGTTAAGGCAACTTGCAGACGATGGCGTGGTGTCTGTTACGGGACCCAAAGCTGTCGATCTACAAGGACCATTACAGAATACCTTGGACAATTTGTATGCTTGGGCTATTAAGCTGGGTATCGAATTCTCCACGGAGCAAACTGAGCTAGTTGTATTTTCAAGGAAGCGTGAACCAGCACAACTAGAGCTTCTATTAATGGGTCAAACTATCGCTCAGGTCTTCACAGTAAAATATCTAGGGGTCTGGTTCGACTCGAAAGGTACTTGGGGATGCCATATTCGGTATCTGAAACAGAAAGGCCAGCAAAGGATCAACTTTCTTCGTTCAATAACCGGAACATGGTGGGGTGCCCACCCAGGAGACCTAATTAGGTTGTATCAAACAACGATACTGTCGGTAATGGAATACGGATGCTTCTGCTTTCGCTCCGCCGCGAACATACATTTCATCAAACTCGAAAGAATTCAGTATCGTTGTTTGCGTATCGCCTTAGGGTGCATGCAGTCGACCCATACGATGAGTCTCGAAGTGCTGTCGGGCGTTCTCCCGTTGAAAAATCGATTTTGGGAACTCTCATATCGATTGCTCATTCGATGCGATATCTTGAACCCGGTCGTGATTGAAAATTTCGAAAGGCTTGTTGAGCTCAATTCTCAGACCCGTTTCATGTCCCTGTACTTTGACTACATGGCGCAGAATATTAACCCTTCTTCTTACAATCCCAACCGTGTGCATTTCATAAATACTTCTGAATCTACTGTTTTCTTCGACACATCCATGAAAGACGAGATTTGTGGAATCCCGGACCGCATACGCCCACAAGTGGTTCCAAACATTTTTTATAATAAATTCCGAGAAGTCGACTGTTCTAAGATGTTTTATATTGACGGATCAAACCTCGAAGGGTCCACTGGCTTCGGTATTTTCAATCAAAAGTTCACCGCCTCCTACAAACTCAGTGACCCTGCTTCAGTTTACGCCGCAGAACTAGCTGCCATTCAGTATACCCTTGGAGTCATTGAAACATTACCCGCAGGCCATTACTTCATCGTTTCGGATAGCCTCAGTTCCATTGACGCTATTCGCTCGATGAAACATGGAAAGCACTCCTCGTATTTTTTGGGGAAAATACGGGAGCTACTGAGTGCTTTATCTGACAAATCTTTCCAGATTACCTTGGTATGGGTCCCTTCTCATTGCTCCATTCCGGGCAATGAGAAGGCAGACTCCTTAGCTAAGATGGGTGCCTTAGAAGGAGACGTTTACGAAAGACCAATTTGCTTCAGCGAATTTTTCAGTATTACTCATCAGAGAACCCTCGAAAGTTGGCAAACTTCATGGAGCAGTGGGGAGCTGGGAAGGTGGCTACATTCGATAATCCCTAAGGTATCGACGAAACCTTGGTTCAAGGGGATGGATGTGGGTCGTGACTTCATTCGTGTGATGTCGCGACTCATGGCAAACCATTACACGCTGGATGCACATCTCCGGCGTATTGGGCTTGTGGATAGTGGTATCTGCGCTTGTGGCGACGGCTATCACGACATCGAGCACATTGTCTGGGCGTGCACCGAGTACTGTTCCGCCAGGTCTCGGCTAATGGATACCCTGCGGGCCCGAGGAAGACCAACCAACGTCCCGGTTCGAGATGTGCTGGCAAGCCGCGATGTCTTCTATATGTCCCTTATATACACGTTCCTCAAAACCATCAACATACAAGTCTAACTGCCCCTTCTTATTTTCCTTATCATTCTCAGAACTCTCTTCCACCTTATCAAAGCATCTGTATCGAATGAGCCAACAAACACGGGACCTACGGCACGAACATAACACGCTTAACTCGAAATGTAGCCGATCCACATCTGAGCCGTACTACGAAATCGTCTGGAAAAACCCCTGCCATCTTGAGGAGGACCACCCGGCGTCCCAGTACATGATTCCCCTGATGAAGGCCACCCGAGTTTGTAATCCATCCGTTGATCTCACGATGCCTGAAACTGAAATAATTTTTTCTCCCTGCCATCTTTGTCTACCTTCCCTCCCCTGACTCTTATACACAGAAGTAAAACCCCTACCCCCCATATTTCACGAAGCATTTAGCTCTTCTTGTCTCTTCTAGTTTTAACTATTATATTATATAATCTCGTTGAAAATGCCCAACTCTACTACCCACAAAAATAACTATAATTACGAATCTTTACAAAATTCAATCATGCCCTCTAGTTATTCCTAGTTTTAAGTTAGTCGTAAAAAATTGTCCCCCTTAGTTAAACATTATTTGCTCCAATAATCTCACTGATAAAAATGTCAAACCATATTGCCACAAAAACTAAATGACCCCCCTAATCTTATGAAAATAATATTATCCCCTTGTGTAGATATATAAGATAGCTATAAAATCGCATTAGTTTCATTTTAAAAAAAATCAATATGTAATCTCCTAGTTTTAAGCAATTTAAAATGTAAAACAAAACAAAATTGGCACCTTTAAGCTAACGCAACGTGCCTTATCAAATAAACGATTTGAATAAAAAAAAATATGGAAGCTATGCAAAGATCTTTGCCTTTGGTTGTTACTTGACAAGCGACAGCTTCAATACCTGTTATCGAGGGAAGGTTAATTCTGTAGAAGGAATAGCGCTTTTTGATCCCCAAAAGCACTCCTCCATAGGGGGTGTCTCGATCCAGGCGAATAATATTAAAATCGTGGAAGTTGAAATCTATATCTGAAGTTAACCAAGTTTCACATAATGCAAATGCATCGCAACTCAAACTATTTATTAAAATTTTGGAGGAATCGATTTTCGGGATGATACTTCTGCAATTCCACTGTAAAACAGTGATCAAATCCGTGACCTCGTTCGATGAGTTAGCCATCGAAGGATACAATCGCTGAAAGGAGGGGGCATTTAGCAGTCAACTGCTTCAAAAATGTTCTTACTGTAGGGAGAAAAGCTAACATAAGACTTTTAATAGGATCAGTTATATTGAAAGTTTTTATTATCCAGTCCACAATGTCCGAGAGTTTGATAATTTCAGTGCCGCGATTATTCTGGAACTAAAACTTGGGATTTTTGATGTTCCGGGAAGTGCTGGGAACTCCTTCTCTGAGTTTAATCCTCCGAGACCAGGAGCTAATTGCTTCGGTTTGGTTACAACACTTCCAATAGATGTGACTTTCGGAGCCCCGTCAAGGGATATCTTCTGACCTTTACAAGGAACTTTAGGAGAGGAAATGTTCCTCCTCTTCCTATAACTTCTAGGCACCCTAGTAGATGTTCCCTCTTGTGGGTCATCAGCCTCGCCCTCGTTAGGAGGCAAGTGAGCATAGATGTTTGTTGAGGTTGGTGGCGTTGCTTTCTTTAGCATTTCTGTGAAAAAACGTTCGGATCGTCCCGCAAGGGAACGTTTTAGTTTATCCCCGCGTAGTTTGTACGCGGGGCATGCCGAGATATCATGCAGATTCTCTGCACAGTAAGGACACTTCTCAGAATTCTTAATGCACGAATCATCTAGATGATTCTCCCCGCATTTTCCACAGCGGGCCTTATTGCTACAATGGGTGGCTGTGTGACCCAATTGTTTACACTTTGTGCAATTCATGACCCGCGGCACAAACAGACGCACAGGCAGACGAACCTTGTGCAAGAGGACGTAATTTGGCAAGGCGGTACCAGCGAAGGTCAACCGATAAGAGTTTGATGGGGGGTAAGTTTTTGAGCCATCCCCCGCAACTACTACTGAGTGCAAACGCTTGCACTCAAGTATTTTCACTGGCTGAAGTATGCGGTCTCTAAAACGGCCAACCCCGTACTGCAGCAGATCCTCGCATGTCAAACTCTCATCGGTGACAATGCCTTCAGACTGTACTTTTACAGCTGGAATATACACGTGATAGTCCTTCGTAAAGTGCTCGCAGCAAGCAATATCGTTTGCCTGCTTTGAGTTAGTCAGCACGACCCTCAGCCTGTCTGAGCGGACCTTTTTTATTTCGGTCACAGCCGAGAACCGTTCCGTCAGGTCTTTTGAAATCTGTAATAGATTCAGCGATTTTGTTTTGGGCCGAAAGAAGACCACAAAGGGACCGGTCGAGAGCTCTGGATATTGTTTGGATCGGGGGAGAGCCTTAGGAGTCGACTCGATCTCCATTTGGCTATCCGGGGAGGGAGCCATCGACACCGTCAACGCACGGGGTCAGCACCCGCACAGGCGGGAAAAAGCCGTAAATGTATCAAAAAGGTAGATTTCACTTATCTGTATACTCGTTTCCCACGACGCACCAGTTCAGCTTAAATAGCTGGTTATTGTTCAATCCTCGCTTTACAAACAAAAGGTTGAGGAATGTGGCCTAACGGTTAACACACGCACAAAAGAAAATAAAAGTCTAAACCTCGAAGAGGCAGAGAATGGCAAGATAACCTTGAATGCGGATTACTGCACTGTTCTTTTTCCAACGGACCGAAAACAAAACACTTCTATCTCGATCGAGCGATGCGTAGAGACTGACATTTCCACCATTGTATTGAGCATAACCAGCCATGGAATCGTAGTCTGGACAAATGAGAAAGGCACACCTATGGGGATTAAAACAGGTTTTTATTTTGGGAATGCGTCGAGTTGAGACGAAAACGTAATATGATTAATAACGAGGATAAAACTTTCCGAATCAAGAAAAAGCGTTGATTTCTTAGTTCTCAGTCGCGTTGGAAATTTGAGTAAAATATAAACTTCAAATCAATTAAAAAAATTTCGATTTTTTTGGCTCAGTACAATATACAACCCCTTTAGGAAAATTCAGTTTTCCCACCACAATGCATTGATTGAGGAATTTAGATATTTAATTAACAAAGCTTTCGTTTGTATGTCTATTGTATTGGCCATTTTTTCGCTTTTCCATTGATTTGGTTTGAGATTTCTAGCACTGATGTATTCCTATTTGAGCGATTCTCTGAGTCCTGTCACTATCCCATGTAGTATGTGTTATCAAAAACATCGCGAAGCATTAAGTTCTAAATGTTCTCACACGATATAATATCCGAAGAGAACGATAAGAGTTATAATAAATGTCTCATCACACTGTTAGGTGGATTAAAAGCGTTTTTACTTTGGTGGTTACCGGAAACGGCAAATTTGTTTTCAAAATGGCCTAAATTAATAAATTCCGGTCTTTTGTGATTACTTTAAATGATACCCATATTGATAGTTGTTTTCACTGTTTCTTGGTCACTAAAGGCCGCCATCTTGGATTTCAGAATGGCCTCACCTCCTTTTAAATGGTATGCATGTTGCCCTCATCTCTGATTTTAAAATGACTTTAACCAGCTTGACCTTGTGCGACCACCCCTGGCTGCTACTACGTTATCGATCTGGACTAGCTGAAGTTGCACAGGGAATCAGTAAATTGGGATTAGGGAAACATCTTTCAATGTGCAACTCCTGGTAATCCTAAAGTGAATATTGATCAAAACTGGCGCCGGCCAGGCCCGGACGTAGATCGCGGAAGGAACGTTAGTCCGTTACTTGCTTTTGCTAGAGGCCGTATATACTACTGCGCACTCCACAAGTATCACGGGAGGAGGATATTTGGTAGTAACTAGATATCGACCAATCAACTCATGGACTGGGAACCAACGGCTTTACTTACCATCCGAAGGAAGATTTTTCACTTCAGAAAAATCTCAACGACTTCGGCTGGGATTGAACCCAGAACAACTGGGATAGATGGCTGTCATGCTTACCACTCAACCAACTGCGCCTTGTCCATCGATTTCCGTTATCTATCGTCTTGGACCTTTAACGAGTTCGACCGTTTACTCCTAAGACAAGACAAGGCAACTTGTAATACGATTTCTATATATTTCTGTATTTTGGTAGTACGCCCAGCTCTATTTCAATTTTTGTGGCAAATTTGATTCTGATGAATAGGCTGTTATGCTGGCCAAATTTGCTAGAAACTTGTATTATGTGGTAAAAATGTTGGATGAAAATGTTCCAGATACATTTTGGCGAAATGTGAGTTAATAAAACGGTCAGTATTATGCGTATTATAGCAACATATCTAAATATGACAAAGAAATTGGCTGCACTGACAACCTCGCTAGTTGCATACAGTCATCTGTCAACAATTATTCAGCAGGGCATAAGAAAGGCAAGAAAACTAAAAATACAGAGACAACAGACAACTGCTCCAAGATGAAGAGAAAGAAATCCATATTAAATTTGCAAAAGGGCGAATAAGATTTGTAAACAAACTTTTATTTTGATGGTTTCTCTTAATTTACTATAATTTCGAAGCAGAAAACAATTGAAATTACTTCTACGAAGGGTAAAAATTTACATTAACGCATATTTTTCATGAAATTCCAATCTGCAGCAGACTAATGAGCGAAACAAGTTTGTTTACAAAAAACACTTTCGCCCTTTTAACGAATTAATATTGAAATGTTCAAAACATTTGTCATTTTTGAGTGTATTTGTTTTATACTTGTAAAGTTAAGCATGGCCACCGGGGCCCTGGTAGTAAACATAAACATCCGGACGAGCATCCCGATTCTTTGGCGCACGATGAAAAGAGAAAAAAGGCCGGGTTTCACTTAGGATTCCGATTCGATTACTTAGGGACACTTTTTATCTCGAAACTACTAATAAAAAATAAATATTACCAAACCAAAACAAAACTTATTTCAAGAGATAAGCCCACTACGTCATTTGTTATTCTTTTCTTTTTCATATCCTCATGATTTATCAGCTTCATCAAAAAAATGACAATTTCACTCATACAGAGAAAAAATGTTCCTACCTGTATCCGTCTTGAGTTGCCTCGTCTTAACATAGCCTTTACCCGGTATGTATTATTATCTTGGTCGGAGTTATTTTGATGTCAGTGAGTGTTCATTCAAATTCATTTGTGAGTGGCTCATTGGAATGAATCACTTCCATTAGCTGAGACCGTGCTAATTAGGTTTTTTACTGATACAGTTAACTTCACTTTTCTTGACAGTTCACTTGTACTGTTTACATGGACTTAGAAAAAATTTATGGCGACTTGATTCGTTCATAGCAAATCGCAAAGAATTTTTCTAAGTCCATGTAAACAGTACAAGCGAACTGTCAAAAATGAACATCGAGTTCAATTGTGACGTTAGCGTAAAGTATTCAATTGAATACTTTACGCTGACGTCACAAATGAACTGAGTGTTCATTTTTGACAGTTCGCTTGTATTGTCTACATGGACTTAGAAAAAATCTTCGCGATTTACTTCGAGCGAATCTAGTCGTCCACAAATTTTTCTATACAGGCAAAAACGTTAAACGACCAGAACCTGTTATTCAATTGACAGTGTACTCTGAGTGACTCAAACGAAGACGGCAGCAGAACTCCACTGATATAGTGGTGGTATGCTTACAGTGAAAGGCTCGCTGTTTCACTTGAAATGAATATTTTCGTTTGAAGTTGATATTTTACTGCACTGCTTAAGAGGAACTTTACGAACGCTCGACTTGTCGGCCCTCGGGGACAGTCTTCGACGCGTTTTTTTCGCAAAAAGGACAAGCATGCGTATCCACATTGTGGAATCCGCATCTTTGGCAGTATTTGTGCCTTGGTTTGTCACACTCACGTGCGTGGTGACCCTTAAGCCGGCAATTAAAGCAAAGGCCGTACCTTGGCGGTTGGTCGTTTTCCAGAAGCACATTGAGACCTTGCTGTGAAACCTGATCCTGTTCTTCTCTCTCAGTTCTACGCGCGTTTTTATTTTCATCGTCAGACACGTTCGCGCGGAATTTTGAATTATAAAAATTTCGCGATTTGAATTGCTCGTTTTCGAATTTTTGCCTGGATTTGGGTTTCACCCCTGTATCCAGCTCGTTTACCATAACGTTTTTTCCCCGGGGACTAGTTTCGTTTGCAGACGTTTGGTATTTATACCAAAAGGTCGCGTCTAACCGTCGTCCGAACTTTTTTAGATCCGCTAGATTATCGATTTCGGAAGATACCGCGTGGCCCTTGTAATCCGCGCGTATATTTCGAAACACGATTTCAAATTTTTTTCGCTCATTCCAGGAGCTGAAATCGTCGTTTTCGACCCCTGTCATGAGCCACGTTTTCGCCGACCCGCTAAATAAATGGATACCCGAGCAAATACTCATGGGTTAAAACACCACATAGCCCCTTGAAAAGACCTTAAACATGGTCCGTGCCAAAATTCACAACCATCAAGACACCATAAAATGGTCTCAATAGCCCATGAATACATCAACATATGGTATTTTATATGGGATCTACCGGACCATGGTGATGGTGTTTTCATGGGTTGAACCCTTTTCAAACACCCATGTCAAGCCCCATGAGCATGGGGGTATTATGGACTTTAAGTTTGCTCAGGTAGCCGACCGAAACAATTCCTTGTTGGACATGTTCTCCGATTTCACGTAAAATTCGACTTCTTTATAAATTTCATCAACGTTTGGCCGTTATCGGAGCCATCGTACTTGAGTTTCCAGTCCGAGACTGGTCTTAGTTTACCGGACCGACGATAATTTTCTCTGCCTCTCGATTCACGACGCGAACTATCCGATGACCACCCGGAATCCGTACCGGAAGACACGTTTGAACATAATCTGATATTACGCGATTGCTTTTCACTTTTGGTGAGGGTTCTCTATCCTTTTTCCTGTTTTCATCTACTTTATTTATATTTTCAGGTTCACCGAACTCAACCTTACTCTGTGCGTTTTCAATTGAACTAAACTGAAGCATTTTCTGCGCCCACATTTGCATTTGTGGAGGCCCGAACTTCCAAGGGTATGCACCAGCTTGCATGAAGAATAGAAATAAATTATTTTGTAGGGGGATTGGATTGTTATTTTCTACCGATTGTAAGTTCCTTTTGAGGTGTCGACCTGGCGTTACGAAAACGTTTTCATCGACGTGACTAGATGAACCCGCCGATATATTCCCGGGATTTTGATTTTGATTCCCGATCGATACCTAAGATATTGTCTCATTAATTTGTTTCTCCATTTCTTGCTGACCCAGAGGCGAGAAAAAGGAAAAGTATTGATTATAAGTTTGACGAATGCACGATATTAGCGCATCAATATCCGAGAGATTGTTCTCCTCTTCAGTGTTTTCCATTACACGTTTCATGTGCGCGAAATGATGGACTAGTCCCGTTTTTAAGTTTTTACTTGTCCCTTCGTATCGTTTACGGGTTCCGAGAAAATCTTTGATCTCTTTAACTTTTTCATCTATTTTCGAAATTTCCGCGTCGACGTTTGTATTTAATCCATTGAAATCTAAATCTGCGTTACCACAAAGGAAATTTAATTTAAAATTTTATGGATTTTTTTCATTCATTCAATTTGTAGCCCCTCGACTTGCTCAGGGTCGTGAAATTATGATTGGGTGGAGAAATCGGTAGCCGTCGCATCTATTCTAAAAGGTACTCATTCATTGAGCGGGGGGGTCAACCAACACACATGGAAGCACCGATGTTGCAACTTAAGTTTAGGCGGGCAAAGTGGAAACTCTCACTGCAGGTTGCTCACAAGCCCTGTACTGAACCAAAACTCTATCGGACAAACAACGACGAGGGCTGGTAACTCCTTTGGAGTTCGAAACCGCATCTCAAAACTTGGAATGTACGTCGCCAATAATGATCAACTCTACCATAACTCACTCCAGGTGCACTTTGTTTGTTGGTTTATTCCTATCAACTACATCTATCATTTCTTATTCTAGTGCCGTCACTTAGTTCTACTTGCGTTTTTCTTCGATTTATGTTGGCGTTCTATGCTGCTCTCCGGAGAGGGTTCCCGGACGAATGTCGACTGCTCGTGGCGATTGATGCTCGTGCTATATCTTGGCGTACCGTAGTGGGACTTCATTCAAGTTGGGTTTCCCGAGTGTAATCACGGCGACGGTGATGCGAAACGTTCAGCAGGCGGGTTGCTGTAGCCTCGCCGAGATGGGATTGACCACGTGGGGATGGGTCTAATTCCACGCGCCGATGCTCTCGTATTTGTAGCGTCCTGAGAGCCGTAAATTTTCTGTCCGAGTTGAATCTAATTCACCGTGGTAGAGGACAATATCAGGAAGCTTTTTGGGTTATATTCGCTGTGAATAGAATGGCACGCGGACGAGGTCCTAGGCCCAAGATAAAAAGGTTCACTGGGAACCTACCCAACGGTATTAGCAATTATGCCACATTTACATTCGATCATAACAACTGTATATATTTTAAGACTAAACCAACAATTTTACTATTTTAACACCGTATGTAGAACACTCCTTTATGTTATTTCTAGACTCTGTTTTAGCTACAATTAGAATGAACATTAGTAACACCGTACATCACTTTTTCCAAAAAAAACCTTACCTATATTAAATTTATAACCGTCGCGCACTTCTTACTTCGTTGAAACTCACGGACAGAAAGAATGTTCAGTGACTTGGCTGAGCGTATTGAAGCGCAATCAGTGAGTCTGATTCGGAAAAATAACGACATTTCCCGAGCTTTGACAAGTAATGTGTTTCCGCTCAGCAGCCGTTATTTGGTCGCTTCACCCGTGGATTATCCTAGTCGACCGATACCCTAACCCGCCGTAAACAACACCGCTCTTACTGGAATGCGACTGTGAGTATCTTCGGTGGTATTGAGAGAGGATTTGCTAGTCAAAATGAGGGTCGGACTTAGGGACTGGGAACTCACAAGCAAGTCTAGGGCTCGTTTCATTGTGGCAGAGCCAACAATCTGGGAATGGTAACCGACGGTTACACATTTATGCACAGAAATCCAAGATTTTTCCTACGTACTCTAGCCGAGCAGAAGAAAATAACTTCAGAATACCAAATTCAGGTATACTGTACCCAATACTTGAACACCACAATGAGGTATTGAGGAGACTACAATCTTCCACGCCTTCAGTGGTCGCTCGATAATTATCTAAAATGTTACCTGCCTATTAATGCCTTTCCGGAACAAGAAATAGCTGTAACAAAGTCTATGGTTGCAGGCGGTCTGTACCAGATCTGCTCATTGACGAATGTGAACGGAAGGATCCTCGATCTTGCATTCGTAAACAACACGGATATCGTAGAGCTGCTTGAACCTCCGACTGCTATTCTCAAAGTCGATCCTCACCACAAACCGTTTGTCCTGCGGCTAGATGTACGTACCAATACTGGAGATGATTCATTTCATTCGATTGACGACTTTGATTTTGACTTTAACCGTTGCAACTTTGACGAAATCTCTGCACTGATTACCACTGTCGACTGGACCGACTTAATGTGTTGTAATGAGCTTGACGAAGCAGTCGCGCTGTTTTATGGCAAAGTATATGACATACTCCGCCTAAAGGTTCCACTGAAACGAGTCAACAGGAGGGTGGATTTCAAATTGCCATGGTGGAACGTTGAGATTCGCCATTTGCGTAATGCCCTGCGAAAACAACGGAAGCGTTATTTCCGCCATGAATCAGACGAAAACAAAGTTACTCTTCGTCGGATAGAACTGCAATAAGAAACTGCCCGGAATTCCGCTTTTCGCGAGTATTTGAATCATGTGCAAAATAGCCTTCGCGATCACCCTGCAACATTTTGGAAATTCGTTAGCAGCAGAAAACGATCTGGTAGTACTCCCACTGACGTTTTCCTTGGAAACGCAAGCGTGCAATCTCCAGCTGATACCGTAAATTTGTTTGCGAATTTCTTTCGCGGAGTGTTTAGAAGCGACTACACCGTCCCTTCGGAAGAGTATTTGGAAACATTACCATCGCACAACATAAATCTCCCGCGTCCCAGTGTAAGTCGAGCTGACGTCTTGAAGGCTCTGACTGCTGTTGATTCGTCGAAAGGGCCTGGCCCCGATCATCTCTCGCCCCAATTTATAAAAAGCGGCGCCCACGTGCTGTCTCTTCCGGTGTGCATCATTTTCAATCGCTCTCTCGCTGAAGGCATTTTTCCTATCGCCTGGAAAGAAGCTGCTATCGTTCCCATCCATAAGACTGGAGATATTCACAACGTTGAAAATTACAGAGGTATCTCATTATTAAACTGTCTCTCCAAAGTTCTCGAAAAGCTGGTCTACAATATCACGTATGCAGCTGCATCCCACATTATCTCGGAGTATCAACACGGGTTTATCACAAAACGATCAACAACTTCTAACCTGATAGCTTACACTTCTAAGTTGCTTCCCGCCGTCGAGAAGCGTCATCAGGTGGACGCAATTTACGTCGATTTCTCAAAAGCTTTCGACAAAGTACCGCTCAACATCGCAATCCTGAAATTCAAGCGTTTGGGATTTCCCACCTGGCTAACTAACTGGTTGCAGACGTATCTTTCCGATCGCTCGGCATTCGTGAATATAAAAAACACGCGCTCAAGCACATTCAGAACACTCAAAGGTGTCTCGCAAGGCAGTCATCTGGGCCCGCTTATTTTTATTCTGTTTATAAACGATATCTGTATTCGGATCAAGTCTGGGAAATTGCTATACGCGGACGATCTCAAAATCTTCCGAACTATCGCTTCTGCACTTCACGCCGTAGTGCTTGAAGAAGATATCTGTACTATTCAAGAATGGTGCACGATTAACGGAATGGAAGTCAACGTTAATAAATGAAAAGTAAGCAGTTTCGGACGCTTGCTTACTCCAGGACGTCATGAATACAGCCTAAAAAGAAGAACAATTGAAAGCGTCGACTCGATCCGTGACTTGGGAGTGCTCTTCGATAGGAAGTTGAGCTTTTCCGACCATATCACCGCGACAACTGCTGTTCTGGAGTAGAGTAAGGTGGGGTAAAAGTGCGCGTGGGGCAAAACTGCGCATAGGACTTTTAGAAGCACACAAGCGCTAGAACCTGGCAACTCTGTATGGATTTAGTGTATCATTAAGTCAACTAATCGCACATATAAGCATGAAAGGTTTGAATATAGTGGCTTGAAATTAAGGGAGAAGGACCATTTTTTGCTGCTTTAATGTAATTTTTTGAATTTTGGGAATCATAAATTGGCTGTTTGAATAAATCAGGATCTATAAAACTACAGTATCCTAAAAATCTTCAACATATTGTTTGTTGCGAGATATAGTTGATTTGATGAAAAAAATCAGTAATTTTCGTAACAATTTAATAAGTTAAAAAACTGACGTTGGGGTAAAAGTCGCATAGCATATCCGCCCCAATAAAAAGACGCGAATGAAGCTTTTTATATAAAAATTGAACTAATTCTTCCATGGTTTAAAGAAGGGACCAGCATCTTCAATAACTTCGAGCTCACCGGTCAAATTTCGACTGATATGAGCGGTTTAGAAACAAAAGCACTAGCATAACTGGTTCGAAGGGAAAATAGAGTGCCGAAAGCTCAGAGTAAATAAAAAAGAAACAAAAAACTATGAATATGTAAATAAAGATGTATTTCCAATATAAATAGCATATTCGCAAGAATTCTTGTAGTGATCCACCCAAGTATGACAAATAATGATGTTACGATGGGTGACAGCTTGATCATGAACGACATTGTCTAAAAGATGAAACATCCAAGTTTTTTCAACATAATAGAAAACTGAACAACATCAACCGAGGCAGAGGGAGGAGTACTTTTTAGTTATAAAGGAAGAGTAAGAGGGGATGGATATCCTAAAATTGATTAGTTTAATTTATGGGCGGTAATAAATCGGCTATTTAATCAGTACGCACTTTTGCCCCGTGGTATGCGCACTCTTGCCCCGACCATGGGGCAAAAGTGCGCATTTGAGTATTCATAAGAAAATAATTATTTCTCGGATTACAAGCAAAACCAAGAGATATCTAGTATTACATTTTGAAGATGTGTGATGAGAGTATTAATTTGTAATCATGCCGATTTTCTAGTGCTTTTCTACCAATAGTTATTTTACAAAAACTGTTAGGTGCGCACTTTTGCCCCACCTTACTCTATGCTGTGCAAGTGTGGGCACCATACCATGCCGTTCAAACCTGATAGCTTACACTTCTAAGTTGCTTCCCGCCGTCGAGAAGCGTCATCAGGTGGACGCAATTTACGTCGATTTCTCAAAAGCTTTCGACAAAGTACCGCTCAACATCGCAATCCTGAAATTCAAGCGTTTGGGATTTCCCACCTGGCTAACTAACTGGTTGCAGACGTATCTTTCCGATCGCTCGGCATTCGTGAATATAAAAAACACGCGCTCAAGCACATTCAGAACACTCAAAGGTGTCTCGCAAGGCAGTCATCTGGGCCCGCTTATTTTTATTCTGTTTATAAACGATATCTGTATTCGGATCAAGTCTGAGAAATTGCTATACGCGGACGATCTCAAAATCTTCCGAACTATCGCTTCTGCACTTCACGCCGTAGTGCTTGAAGAAGATATCTGTACTATTCAAGAATGGTGCACGATTAACGGAATGGAAGTCAACGTTAATAAATGAAAAGTAAGCAGTTTCGGACGCTTGCTTACTCCAGGACGTCATGAATACAGCCTAAAAAGAAGAACAATTGAAAGCGTCGACTCGATCCGTGACTTGGGAGTGCTCTTCGATAGGAAGTTGAGCTTTTCCGACCATATCACCGCGACAACTGCTGTTCTGGAGTAGAGTAAGGTGGGGTAAAAGTGCGCGTGGGGCAAAACTGCGCATAGGACTTTTAGAAGCACACAAGCGCTAGAACCTGGCAACTCTGTATGGATTTAGTGTATCATTAAGTCAACTAATCGCACATATAAGCATGAAAGGTTTGAATATAGTGGCTTGAAATTAAGGGAGAAGGACCATTTTTTGCTGCTTTAATGTAATTTTTTGAATTTTGGGAATCATAAATTGGCTGTTTGAATAAATCAGGATCTATAAAACTACAGTATCCTAAAAATCTTCAACATATTGTTTGTTGCGAGATATAGTTGATTTGATGAAAAAAAATCAGTAATTTTCGTAACAATTTAATAAGTTAAAAAACTGACGTTGGGGTAAAAGTCGCATAGCATATCCGCCCCAATAAAAAGACGCGAATGAAGCTTTTTATATAAAAATTGAACTAATTCTTCCATGGTTTAAAGAAGGGACCAGCATCTTCAATAACTTCGAGCTCACCGGTCAAATTTCGACTGATATGAGCGGTTTAGAAACAAAAGCACTAGCATAACTGGTTCGAAGGGAAAATAGAGTGCCGAAAGCTCAGAGTAAATAAAAAAGAAACAAAAAACTATGAATATGTAAATAAAGATGTATTTCCAATATAAATAGCATATTCGCAAGAATTCTTGTAGTGATCCACCCAAGTATGACAAATAATGATGTTACGATGGGTGACAGCTTGATCATGAACGACATTGTCTAAAAGATGAAACATCCAAGTTTTTTCAACATAATAGAAAACTGAACAACATCAACCGAGGCAGAGGGAGGAGTACTTTTTAGTTATAAAGGAAGAGTAAGAGGGGATGGATATCCTAAAATTGATTAGTTTAATTTATGGGCGGTAATAAATCGGCTATTTAATCAGTACGCACTTTTGCCCCGTGGTATGCGCACTCTTGCCCCGACCATGGGGCAAAAGTGCGCATTTGAGTATTCATAAGAAAATAATTATTTCTCGGATTACAAGCAAAACCAAGAGATATCTAGTATTACATTTTGAAGATGTGTGATGAGAGTATTAATTTGTAATCATGCCGATTTTCTAGTGCTTTTCTACCAATAGTTATTTTACAAAAACTGTTAGGTGCGCACTTTTGCCCCACCTTACTCTATGCTGTGCAAGTGTGGGCACCATACCATGCCGTTCAAATTGACCGACTAGAACGTATACAACGTATACAAATATAGCATAGTATACAAAGATGTTTTGTGCGATTCGCCCTCAGGAAACTTCCATGGAATGATCCAGTTGTGTTGCCTCCTTATCCCGAAAGATGTATGTTACTCGGTCTGCAGACTCTGGCGACTCGCCGTATCTTCCTGCTGAGAGTTTTTGTTTTCGACTTGCTGTCAGGTAATATCGACAGTCCCGATCTTCTCTCGGGCGTTAATTTGTATGCGCCTCCATCGTGTTCTTCGTAACCCCACTCTGTTGTGGATCCCTAGACACCGTATTTTATATGGACAAAATAATCCACTGGAAAGATGTTGCCACAGATTTAACGAAGCTTCTTCAGTGTATGATTTTAACGTTTCCTAGCATAGATACAAGTTATTAATAAGAAATATATAGTTTTAAAATGTGTCTGTACGGTGTATACCGAAGATCAGATATAAATAAATAAAAACTTGTAACATCAACGACGACCGCTTCCTCTGTAAGTGTGAATTTTGCTGTAGATTGTACCATGCTGCCTGTGTAGGTGTGCAGAGTAATCAGGAAAATTTTATCCGGGCATTTCTGGTGCATGTGTGTGCGGACTGCCAGCGCATTATTAGGACTGAGGTCGATACACGCAAAACGATCCATCAACAAGATCAGCTGCTAAAAATGATGAAGTCGCATACGGAACATCGAACCACAGCTGTCCTAAAGAGCCACAGTCTTGAATTGTTCGGTAGCATCAAACAATTACTTAACGACGTAAACAGTCAATGCAAGTCGTCCATAAAAAGAACGAAAGCATATGCAGTAAACTAGGTCAGCATTTTTATTCTTTTGACAATTTGTTACAAAATTCGATCGACACCATCAGCAAATCGACCAAAACAATATCGGACAATATGAATCATAAAATTGACGAACGGCTATCACACCTCGAGAACGAACTGCTTTCCACTAAATGTTCTGAGCCGTACCCTCTCGCCAATTCCGACCTATTGGAGGAATTGAAGGAAGAAGTGAAAGCTATTTCCATTGCAATCTCCAACATGACAACACCAGAAAATGGCATGAATCAATCAAAATCCCTGGCTGAAGAATTAGCGGAAAAATCACACGATACAGTTATCTACCAGAAAATAGATCATATGTCTCCAGGCTGGCGATTTTTGGGCGATAAATGGCAATGGAAGCAGGATTGGACAAAAGATGACGCCAAACAACGCATTCGACGACTTCAGGAAAAAGCTGCTGATAAGGAAAAACGCAACCGAAAACGCCGTAAGCAGTCAAGTCATTATAACAATAAACTCAGATTTTCCTTCAGAAGAAATGGAAACCATGAAACATGTAGAATTTGAACATACTTGGCAAAAGCAGTAATATCAAGAGAAGTACACATATTTTCCTCTGTGTACTTTTCACCTGAAAATGCTCACAAAAAATCATTTGAACTATTTTTTTAAACTGTAGAATCTATCATGTCAAACATGAAACCTGAAGTAAAACTGTATATTTATGGCAACTTTAATCGTAGACATTGAAAACGAACCTATCTTACTCCCAGTCGTAGGCGAAAATGAAACACTTCAATACTTCTTTGACAAAATATCAGAATTTGGCCTGCACCAAATCAACCATGTAAAAAATAGACAAAACTCATATTTAGACCTCTTATTCACGAACTGCACTGAAAACTTCTGTGTTAATGCATTTTTAACTCCATTGTGAAAAAATGAAATATTTCAAACAGCAATCAAATATCCAATTGGATAGTGTTTACGATTCGATCTCGTTTATATTTACCCATATTCGCGTGTTACAAGTTACATTTCTCCTAAAGTGATATCGCAGTTAGAAAGCCTCATTTCACTCTCCGTCACTATAGTGTTATTTTTACTATTTCTTCGCAACAACACTAATTATTCTCCGCCGAAGTTGAAAACAAGCAGCGCTTTTGTTCATCGACGTGCCATCTTTCGTACCCGGCTTCGCTTCCATCCACAGTGTACAGTGATACCATTGTTTTCAGTATGACGAAAACGAACAAATGTGACGCTGATGTTTGTTTTGGTTCATCTGGATCACGGGGTGCGAAAATTAACTGCATGCTTTGCCCGATTAGCATGCATCTTAAGTGTGCTAACATCAACAACACCCTCGCCAAATCAATCCGCGACTGCCCCGGTGTCGGCTGGCTGTGTCACAAATTCCGAGTGCCGACCAATCAGAACGATTCCCTTTGTGAAGCCTTAAATCTTATTCTGCAACGTATTACATCAACGCTAAAACTAATTGGTGACATGACGGATACCATGCAAATGCTTTGCCGTATGTGCAATAATTCTTGTGCCAGAACCACCTGCTGCCATCAATCTGGCACTCGCGCATAGTCTGATAATTCGACGACCGCTGGACCCACTTTTTATGATCGTTTGGACGACCTTCAACTCGACCTGACTAATCTGTTCGATTCAATTCTCGGAGATAAATGCAAACGTCTTCGGACCAGTAGTACTTCCAGGCCTTCGTTGTCGCAACCTGATAAAATTCCGCGAGTTGATGTTCCAATCTACCAATCTGTTTTAGCCAATACTATAGCCTCTGTCGTTTCAGATGTAAACGTTGGGAATAACTCGCAGGCCACTACTTCGATTGCATCTATCATCGGAAACTCCGTTTCGCCCTCCAACAACGTAGCAATGGATACTACCGCTGCTCACGACATTGCTGTTGACGAATCGAATTTTACTACCACTGCCACGTCTGATGCTGCTGCACCTGTTGCTGCTACACCTGCCACTACTATACCAACTGCTGCTATACCTGCTGCTGCTATACTTGCCGTTGCTGAATCTTCTGCTGGAGAACCAGCTCTCCGTACTACAGATCCTATAACCTCAGCGCTTACTGCTACCATGCCTGCTTTCGCTACGTTTCCATCCGTTGCTCCACACCTAGTTTCAGTGCCAATAAAATCTACACATACTGCTCGAGCATCCACCAACATCGCATCTGCTTCAGACTTAGCTCATTATACTACGCCATCTGCTACCGAATATGCTTCCATCACTGCAGTACAAGCTCCTTTTACACCTCTAGTTGCTGCCACACCTCCAGCACCCTTTGCACTCGCCATCGCTACTGCCACCACTACCACAACATCGCTAAAGCCACCTATACCACCAACATCGCCCATGCGCATATGCCGCTAATGTCACAAGCACCCATCATCGCCACCTACCACGCTAATTCTTTGTCCACGCACAATAATGCGACTAAGAATATTTTATCAGCACCCTCCACATCATTCTCAACCGCTGCGCTTCCCGCTGCTACATCGAATCTACTGCCAGTAGCAACCATCGCCGCGCCCCGCTACCTCAACGTGTCACCAACTATGGTGAGGTATCATTGGTACTGCAACGCCCGCTTCGAGGCCAACTGAAAATAATACCAGGCAAGCTAGTGTATCTGTTATATCCAACATACCATATTTAGGTAATTCGTTTCAATTCAATCCGGTTAGGCAGAAAAAATTCACATGTGATAACACCACCCTCCCCAAAGAACATCCAATCGATCAGCCCAATAGACAAATTACAACCCTTCTGGTAGCACCCCCTGCAATACAAGTGTCTGAAAGTTACAATAATGGAAATTGGTACTATTTGACCAGGTTTCTACCCAGCGAATCTGAAGGCAATATTATCCACTATGTTCAGTCCCGTACCAACTGCCCCCACAATTTAATTCACTGTCTGAAACTAGTCCGCCAAAATCAAGATCGACAGCTTTCGTTTGTTTCATTCAAACTAAGCGTCCCGGCAGCTTTTGAGCCAGAGATTACAGCACCGAATTTCTGGCCCAACGGTGTAACAATCGCTCATTTTTTAGATTGCAGTGCCAAACAGAATTCGAATCAACCCGGCATGCAACAAATAACACAACGCAAATCCAGTTCGTCCCGAGCACTGTCACAACGAATGCAAGACATTCGCATCAACAGTCAAATACAATTGCCACGTTTGTTCCCAATCGGCCCACGGTTAGTTCGTCAAGCCACTCCTCGCACTCCTACACGGCTCCCAATTATACCCACATGTTACCAGTCAGCTCGGGTAATTCAGACAACTCTGGTTTAATAATCTATTATCAGAATATCGGGGGCATGAACGGCGTTATTACTGAATACAATTTGGCAATTTCTGACAACGTTTATGACATGTATGTATTCACTGAAACTTGGCTAAACAGTAATACTGTACCCAAACAAATTTTTGGTAGCTCCTACTCGGTGTACAGGCAAGATCGAAACAATGATAATAGTAGCAAACAGAGTGGTGGGGGCGTACTGATCGCCTGCAGCACAAAATTCAAATCCCGTCTGGTGTCTCTTTCTAACTGCGGTAGCGTTGAGCAAACCTGGATCGCTCTCACACTTACACACTGTACGCTGTATAGTTGTGTGCTTTACATTCTACCTGATCGTGTTAACGATGCCGAACTAATTGATCAACATTTGCACTCTCTTTCATTGATTACTGATCAAATTGGTTTCAATGATAGGATAATTATATTAGGCGACTTCAATCTCCCTGGGTCCGCAGCTCTTCAAATTATTTATATCCTGATGCAAATAGTTCTACAAAAGCACCAGCTACTTCAAAACTCCTAGATGATTACAACACTGGCGGTCTAGTTCAATTGAATGATAATAGAAACAGTAACAATCGCTTGCTAGATCTATGCTTTGCCAGTCAAGAGTTATCGAATACTTGTACCATAACCGTTGCTCCTTCCCCGCTGGTTAAAACTTGTCGTCATCATCCTCTCCTTCTAATGGCTATTTCGGAAGGTACTCCCGCCGTTTTCAATAATGCCGACGAGACAACATACTACGACTTCAGAAATGGAAAATATTTGATGCCATGAATCAATTTCTGACATCTCTTAACTGGAGCTCTCTATTATCCAACTGCGACTACAACTCTGCAGCTATGTTATGGACGCACATAACATTATATGCTATCGACCAGTTCGTACCGAAAAAACCCGTCGTGAACCAATTCATCCCCCATGGTCCAATCAAACTCTAAAAGGCTATAAACGTGCCAAACGGTCCGCACTTAAGAAACTCACGAAGCATCCCTCTCTTCATTTAAGAGCGCATTATTTGCACCTTAACAACCGCTACAAGCGATTGAATAAAGCCCTCTATTTTGCCTACCTTCGTCTCATCCAGAATAATCTGAAAACTAGCCCTAAAAGCTTCTGGAACCACGTCAACGAACAGAGAAATGAAACTGGACTACCAACTCACATGATACTCGATGACGTTCAATCAACTACTTTTCCCGACATATGCAGCTTATTTCGAACGCACTTCAGCGGTGTTTTCACTGAAGAAACATTAACCAATGAACAGGTTTCTGAGGCTGCCAGAAACGTCCCTGTTCGTTCTGCAATTGGATCTCACCCTATTATTACATGTGACATGGTAAGCATAGCATATTCTAAGCTAAAATTATCGTCAAACTCTGGTCCCGATGGAATTCCATCCGTAGTACTGACGAACTGTTCTAGCAGTCTATTGATACCATTATCAATCATGTTCAACAGCTCTCTACAGTCTGGAGCTTTCCCTGATACATGGGAGAAGTCGTATATCTTCTCAGTATTTAAAAAGGGCAACAAATCCGTTATCTCTAATTATCGCGGGATTGCATCATTGTGTGCTGTATCAAAGCTCTTTGAAATAATCGTTCTAGATTTCATTACTCACAACTGCTCTAATTACATATCCGAGACTCAACATGGATTTATGCCTCGTCGATCAACTTCCACGAACCTTATATCATACACATTATTCATTATTCGATCATTAGAAAATCGTCAACAGGTTACACCGTTATATACACCGATTTCTCGGCAGCTTTTGATAAGATCAACCAAAGAATAACTGTTGCCAAGTTGGATAGGCTCGGATTCAGTGGATCTTTATTGGATTGGCTTCAGTCATACCTTACCGGTCGCGAAATGGCTGTAAAAATTGGAGACTGCACCACTGCTTAATTCGCTGTCAGCTCTGGAGTTCCTCAAGGCAGTCAACTTGGGCCATTCATATTTCTGCTTTACCTCAACGATTTGAACCTTTCAGTAAATTGTAAACTATCATTCGCCGATGACTTTAAGTTATACCATCTAATCAAAAGTGCTGAAGACACTGAATTCTTACAATCACAGCTAGATATATTCACTAATTGGTGCACAGTGAATAGGATGGTTTTGAATGCTTCAAAGTGTTCTGTTATCTCGTTCACCAGCAAACGCTCGACAATTACATACGACTACAATATTTCGAAAAATATTATTAAGCGTGAATCCTCTGTAAAGGACTTAGGAGTTATTCTAGATCCCAAACTAAATTTTAAGGATCATATTGAATACGTCTTTTCAAAGGCCTCCGAGCTCCTTGGATTCATTTTTCGAGTTACTAAAAACTTCAGCGATATACATTGCTTGAAAGCACTTTATTGTGCTCTGGTTCGCTCTACTCTCGAATATGCAGCAGTGGTTTGGTCACCTCATTATCAAATCGATGTCCAGCGCATTGAAGCTATTCAGCGAAAGGTTGTTCACTTTGCTCTTCGTAAGCTACCATGGAGGGACCCGCTAAACCTACCGTGTTACCAAGACCGTTGTCAACTTATCGACCTTGATTTGCTGTCTGTTCTTCGAGAGGTTGGTTGCTAAGGCAGTTTTTATTGCTGATCTGCTTCAATCAAGAATCGATTGTTCTGATTTTCTGCAACTTGTGGATTTTGACATTCATCGTCGTACTCTTAGAATTTATTCATTTTTAAGAATCCCTCGAGCCGGAACTAATTTCGGCTATAATCAGCCATTCATTAGCATGTGCCGTCTATTTAATCGTCGCTCCAATGTTTTCGATTTCCACCTGTCACGTAGTGCTGTAAAACAATTATTTCTAAGCTCCCTGTCTCGATAGTCATAGCTCTAGTACTAGTCCTTAGATATAAATAAGGTTCTGTTAATGTTAATTGTATAGTATTAGTCAATGAAATGTATCATTTGGAAATGTGTAATCTGTTGATACAAAAGATGAGGAGGTTTTATGCCGCCTGGAGAGCAAGATTGGAAGGTTGCAAGAATTTCAGCTCCATGAGGCTTTTCCCTACTCCAAATAAACAAATCAATAAAATTTCTTTCATCAAAACTTTTCCCTGAACGACTTGGAGTATGAGGAAGTGCTGGAATACCATAAAACCGACTTCGAAGAAGTCAAACGTAGACTATGTAGAATAAATTGGCAAACTGTATTGAGTATAGAAGGAAATGTCAACGAAGCAGCGAATAAATTCTATTTTATTGTAACGAATTTAATCTCTGAAACAGTACCTGTAAAAGAAGAAGATTAGCTCATGGCGGTCAACAGCCTGTGTGATTCAACCAATATCTGAAAAATTTAAAGAATAGAAAACAAAAGGCACATAAAATGTACAAGAAAGTACATAGCATTACAAATCGGCAAAACTATTTGGATATTTGCTCCCAACTCGACATAGCCATTAACACTGCACATGAAGAATATAGGCAGCACTACGAAGAACACCTGAACAGCGATGCAGCAGACGACAAGGATGGCACGGTAACGCACCTGGGAACACGCGCGGAAGACATTACACTACCGGCTCCGGATCTCCAAGAAATCCAGGAGGAGATTAGCCGGCTCAAAAATAATAAAGCCGCTGGGGTTGACCAAATACCAAGCGAGCTACTAAAACACGGTGGCGAGCCACTGGATAAAGCGCTGCACTGGGTGATTACCAAGATTTGGGAGGAGGAGATTTTACCGGAGGAGTGGATGGAAGGTGTCGTGTGTCCTATCTACAAAAAGGGCGACAAGCTGGATTGCTGTAATTACCGAGCAATCACCCTGCTGAACGCCGCCTACAAGGTACTCTCCCAAATACTATGCCGTCGACTATCACCAATTGCAAGAGAGTTCGTGGGGCAGTACCAGGCGGGTTTCATGAGCGAACGATCTACCACGGACCAGGTGTTCGCTCTTCGTCAAGTACTGCAGAAATGCCGCGAATACAATGTGCCCATACATCATTTGTTCATCGACTTCAAAGCCGCATACGACACTATCGATCGAGATCAGCTATGGCAGATTATGCACGAGTACGGATTCCTGGACAAACTGACGCGATTAGTGAAGGCGACGATGGATCGGGTGATGTGTGTAGTACGTATCTCAGGGACGCTCTCGAGTCCCTTCGAATCACGCAGAGGGTTACGGCAAGGTGATGGTCTCTCGTGTCTGTTATTCAACATCGCGCTGGAAGGTGTAATAAGAAGAGCAGGGATCGACACGAGTGGTACGATTTTCACAAAGTCCGTTCAGCTACTTGGCTTCGCCGATGACGTTGATATTATTGCACGAAACTTTGAGAAGATGGAGGAAGCCTACATCAGACTGAAAAGAGAAGCCAAGCGCGTCGGACTTGCCATCAACACGTCGAAGACAAAGTACATGATAGGAAGAGGTTCACGAGAAGAGAATGAGAACCGCCCGCTTCGAGTTTGCATCGGTGGCGACGAAATCGAGGTGGTTGAAGAGTTCGTGTACTTGGGCTCACTGGTGACCGCCGACAATGATACCAGCAGAGAGATTCGTAGACGCATCGTGGCAGGAAATCGTGCTTACTTTGGCCTCCGCAAGACACTTCGGTCGAACAGAGTTCGCCGTCGTACGAAGTTGACCATCTACAAGACGCTGATTAGACCGGTAGTTCTCTACGGGCACGAGACCTGGACCATGCTCGTGGAGGACCAACGCGCACTTGGTGTCTTCGAACGGAAAGTGCTGCGTACCATCTACGGTGGAGTGCAGATGGAAGACGGCACATGGAGACGGCGAATGAACCATGAGTTGCATCAGCTGTTGGGGGAGCCGCCCATCTGTCATACCGCGAAAATCGGACGACTACGGTGGGCCGGGCACGTAGCCAGAATGTCGGACAATAGCCCGATGAAAACGGTTCTCAATTGCAATCCGACCGGTACAAGAAGACGTGGCGCGCAGCGAGCACGATGGATCGACCAGGTGGAAGACGATTTGCGGACCCTTCGCAGACTGCGTGGCTGGCGACGCGCGGCCATGGACCGAGTGGAATGGAGGAATCTTTTGTATACGGCACAGGCCACTTCGGCCTTAATCTGTTAATAAAAAAAATGAAGAATATAATCGTAAAATCGAGAATGAAATCAAGACCTGTCCAAAGAATTTCTTCACGTACGTGAAAACGAAATTGAAAAGTAGCAACTTTCCATCCCAAATGCATTTTGACGGACATGTGGTCGGTGTTAAATCAGACCGGACTAAGTCGCAAAACATAAAAAAATGAGATGATGATAGCACTGGATAAAGAATATCGTCAGCTACATTCGACGTTTGCCAGATTTGAAATATGTAACAATAAACAAGAATTGTGGCAAAAATTAATTTCCAATCATAATGTGAAGGATGCTGTGATTCAAACTTTAAACTCGTTTTTCTCGAAATCAATATTGTGTCACTTAGTCCGGTCTGACTTTACACCGACCATGTAGGAAATGACAATACTGAAATTTGCAATTTTTTTGGAAAATTCTTTCAAGAAGTCTATACTTCATATTCCGAAACAGACCGCGACCGCGACTACTTTTCATTTATACCTGAATTTTCAAATGACATTTCCGTCCACGAACTATCTGAACACGAAATTACCACTGCGCTTAAAAACTTAGACGCATCAAAAGGACCAGGACCGGACGGAATAGCATCAATATTTTTAAAAAATCTAGCAGAAGAATTCACTCTACCATTACTACATATTTTCAACATGTCAAAAAGAAAAATGGAACATTCCCAGAAATATGGAAATCATCCTTTTTAGGGCCATTTTTTAAAACAGGCGCTAAATCGGACATCCGAAACCATCGTGGAATTGCCATTATATCATGCATTCCAAAATTATTCGAAAAACTAGTAAATGACAAAATCTTTTAGCAAATCAAAATTAAATAACAAGCAAGCAGCATGAATTTTATAAAGGCCGCTCAACAACATCAAACCTTATAGAATTTGTAACATTTACTGTAAATGCAATATACAATGGTAATTATTTGGAAACACTCTACACAGACTTTAGTAAAGCATTCGACCGTATTTACATACCTTCATTACTCTTCAAACTGCAAAAATATGGCATAGAAAATAAACTATTGAAATAGCTCGAATCATATCTAACGAAACGTGAATGAAAAGTTCGCTTTAAGAATATACTCTCGGAACCAATTTCTGTCACCTCTCGCGTACCCCAGGGTTCCCACTTAGGCCCTCTTCTTTTTATTTTGTACGTAAATGACATTACCTTTATACTCAAACATCTTAAAGTGCTTGTATATGCAGATGACATGAAACTTTTCATGAAAATAAGAAATGTCAAAGACGCTGAAATATTCCAAAACGAAATCAATCTGTTCCACACGTGGTGTAGCAAAAGTCTACTCCAATTTAACGTGAAGAAATGCAACTCAACAACCTTCAGCAGAAAAATTTCGAATGTTCCCATAGACATACACTTAGGCAACCAACTTGTAGAAAAATCCAAAATTGTACGAGATTTAGGCGTAATCTTAGACTCCAAACTCACATTTGTGGTACATTATAATACAATAATGAAATATGTTTAATATCTTCGCAGAGCGAGATGCAACTTCGATGGGTGACTTAGTTAGATTTTGCAAAGGAAAAAAATGTACTGAATGATTTCTTAACTCAATGGCTTGATGGCCGATTGTCGGACTAGATATACATCCGCCGAGTCGGGTCAGACCAATAATAATGAGTCTCGTTTATTATTCAAATTTTCCTTATATACCCTTTTCGGGTTCTAATGCTAGCTGACAATTACAATCTTCCTTAAAGCTAAAAAGGGACATAAAATGAAGCGAGGACCAAACTTGCTTATCCTGCAATATTGAATTTATTGATTGTTTTTAGGTTGCGTCGCTGTGCACCGAGGCAAGCGCTGTCTCGGTGTAAAGCGGGAAAAACTGTTCCTATCGTGTGTAACCTGAGATTGCATGCGCACTGTCTTATTTATTGCGTTTGGTCGGGAAGCGAGCGAAGCGCTGGGAGGTAGTAAAGCATATGTAAACTAATTGCATCGAGTACGGGTTTGCGATGACTTATTTTCTGCATGTTAATATGGTCATAGCCCTGTTTCGGTAGGTAAGTTAGGTTTGGTATTATTTGGTTGTACAAGATATGTAATAAGAATGTGTTGTATTTGAGTAATGTGTTTATTCGGTTTTTAGTTTCTCTGGTAGCTTACAAAGAGAGGTGCATACTACACTACAGTGCATACTACCCTTTAAGAAAAATAATGTAATTATTTTGGTTTTGTGCTTCTGCGTTTGTTTTGTATCCATGAATTTCGTCTCTTTTCTTGTTTTTTGCTTAAATTTAACAATTTTCAAATTAATTCTAAACGATGCAGGGTGGCAGCTTTATTGTTTTTGCCTGTTCACTCGATTTAATGTTTTGAGCTAGTATTGTCTCCAAAATAATGTTGCCTTAATTTCTAACTCTTTCTCTTTTTATTGGTGACATTTTCTTGTTTTTCCTCTTTTTTGTTACACATAATCTAATTTTACATATATTGAATTAATTTAAATTTTGCGAGAGCATAATTGTTTTGATTTTATTTTATACAGTTATTATTTTTATGTTCTATAACGGTTTTGTTTGACTGGGGGTTGAGAAGTTCGCAATTAGCACCTAAACCTTGTTTTACAACATATGGTCCTTCGTAAAGGGGATCTAATTTTCTTCTATTCTCGATTTTTAGGTAAACGTTATCATTTTTGTTTACATGGATTGGACCCAGCGTATGAAATTTCATACGCAAAAACAACACATTTCTGGATCATACTTGTTATACAATCCATTGTGTTTTCGAATGTCAAAGTTGGACAAAATTCAAACCAAAATAATACAAATTATTAAATTTCTCTTCTAAATCACTAGTTCTTGTTTAGGATTGAGACCGAATGGCAATGAGAGGTGTGAAAGATGCATCTCAGTGCGAAAAAATGGAAGAAATTGGTGAAACAATTGCAAAAATTCTGTAGTTCAATGTATGAAATTTCATACGCTAGGCTGAACCGATATCTTTTTTTCCTAAGGCAAAATTATTTCCCCATTAGGAGCCGGAGGGGATTCATAACTTTCTCGCTGATTTTAACGTTGAATCAGAGCATTCAAGGCTAACCAATGCTTAAGACGTTGGAAATCATGCCTGGTTCTAACCAGAATATTTTTAATGTAAATTCTCGTAAGAAAAAGTTCTTTGTCTTAAAACAATTACAAAGTTTAAGGGAAAGATGGTTTGATGCAACGAACCTATTATAAGACGAAACGGCACGAGAGAGGAGAGAAGCGTTAAAATCATTCAAAAAAGCTGCTAAATGAATAATCTCGCAAGGTTGAAGATATTATTCGCTTTTATGCTAAATATAAGGATATTTGCCGAATTTTTTCTGTATTGATTTTTGATACCCTATCAGCCCAGCGCATGAAATTTCATAGTTTAGTTTTTTTCGCAACAAAATGTTCCAAAGTGGTTATTTCGTTTTTCCCATATAATAATATGAGGGTTCACGAAGTATTGTATAAATAACCAAAAGTTTTAACATACAGTGACACAATCTCATATTCGTACACCTGTAGTGTATATGTTTAATATTGTTTTATAAATGTTTGCGCTATTTAATATAGGTATTGCTTGCAAATGTGGTAGTAAAATCATCATCTGTCATTTTCTTATCATTTGTAATCAATAATGTGCATGTTTCCGTACACTACACATAAAAAATCATTACTTGGTGTAAAAATGGCACAATTTCATATTCGTACACTTTTGAAAAGTCAATTAATTTGTAATTTAAGACCTGTTATTTCTTTATTTTTTGTTTTACTTAGAAAAATAGATTTTATGACTACAAAAAAAACGCTTTTAATCCACCTAACAGTGTGATGAGACATTTCTTATAACTCTTATCACTCTCTTCGGATATTATATCGTTTGAAAACATTTGGAACTTGATGCTTTTGTTTTTGATAACACATACTACATGGGATAGTGTCAGGACTCAAAGAATCACTCAAATCAGCATAGGACAACATCAGTGCTAGAAATCTCAAACCAAATCAATGGGAAGGTGAAAAAAATAGACATGCAAACGAATTATTGCTAATGCTCTGTTAATAAAATATCTAAATTCCTCAATCAATGCATTGTGCTGGGAAAACTGATTTTTCTAAAGGGGTTATGTATATTGTACTGAGCCAAAAAAATCGATTTTTTTTAATCGATTTGAAGTTTATACTTTACTCAAATTTGCAACGCGACTGAGAATTAAGAAATCAACGCTTTTTCTTGAAAAAACCCACCATTCAAAGAAAATCAATAGTGCATATTTCCAGATTGGTTTTATTTCCTATTTAAGAACTATTGTGTTTTTTACATCCTAGACTGCATGATTCTGTGATCGAAACCCAAAACTTCATGAAGTATTTGGAATTATTAAATTAAAATATGTGTTTGCTATTGAAATTGACAAAATGATTGTATATATAGTATATAGTCCCTTTGGCGATTGTTTACGGTCCCACCTATCAGCATTGAAGTATCGCCCTTACGTTTTTTTACAATACCAATTTTACAATTGGTGGGGGTTTGGTGAAAATCGATCTTAATGTCTAAACGGCATAATTCCGAAACCGTAATTTTTGAAGTTTTAAAGTTATGCAGAATTAATTTTTCAGAAAATAGTAACAGAGCAAAAAAGTACCAAAGTCCAAAAAAATCAATTTTTGTCAAACGTTATTTTTTAGAGTTTACATCAAATCTCAATGTTTCATGCATTATAATGTCATTTGGCATCAAAGTTTATATGGAAATTTGCTGTGTGATTACACTCTTCAACTCGTAACTCCGGAACCGGAAGTCCAATCAATAAAAAATTCAATAGCAGCCGATGGGAAGGTTGTACCTTTCATTTGAGACTAACTTTGTGCAAATCGATCCAGCCATCTCTGATTAACAGAGGTCACATTTTTTCACATACACACATACACACATACATACAGACATACATACACACACAGACATTTCCCGATCTCGACGAACTGAGTCGATTAGCATATGACACTCGGCCCTCCCGGTCGGGATTAGATCGACGAATTTTAGAGTGAATGAGAAAGGCAAAAACATTTTTAGCAAATGTTGAAATTTATGCATTTTTTGGTGAGCAGTTCTATGTTTCATAGACATTAAATCAATTTCAACTTCGCTTCCTATTAAATAAAGACCCTTATTACAGTACATCTCTACAAAAACGAGATCAATTTGAAAATAAATCTGAGGATTATGATTGATTACAGAACTCTGGAATTTTCTATTGGAATGTTTTCAGGCAGGAATTTGATATTGATGCTATTAGACAACTGTGAAATCAAGACCAAGAGATCAGTTACATATCAGGACCCCATTCCGAAAATTTATCAAAAGTCCTCATGATGTTAACAACATCAATCTACGGATCAGATAATTGTTATTGTAATATTGAATTAAATCAGTCTGCATCAATAAATTTTCAACTTCAATCCAATATTTTTTTTGGGTGTTGTGTGGGGGGGGAGGGAGGTTGTATGGTGTGAAACCCCAAAACCTTCTCTTGGCTACGCCGTTGCTTGGAGTTATTTATTTCGCTTTTCATTTTCCGATATGTTTCAGATCGATCCGATGGTTATAAGTTAGAAATATTGTAGTCAGAAGGTTCGCACAAATGAACATTTTTGTACTGATAAGTTATCAAGTTCCTTCCAGACAACTTGGAAGTGTTCGGTGATTATTTCTAGCGGTTGTAGATAGTAAAATGAAATACAAAATTCGTTTTATCGAAATAATGTTTGGCTTTTTTCAATGGATTATTACTATATTGAACAATAAATAGGCGACAAAGAGTAATCAACAAACAACAAGCCATAACTTTTAAAGTATTCAAAATAGATATTTGAAGTCTTAAGTAAAGTTATTCGGAAAAGTAAGAGCTACAAATTTGCTGAAGACATCATTTCGATATAATCACTTCCAAAAAAAATTGTGAAAATATCTCACTCATAGGGGAATTAATCAGCAAAAGCACAATACCAAAAGAAAGGGCATATTGCCTCCATTAAATTCTCCGAAGATACTATTGACCTAAAATAAGCCGTTTTGGCGTTAATAATAGATTACATGTTTTTGGTCATATTTCTGGCAATGGGAAATGATAAAAATCTTTCGTCCGCATTTAATGTTAAATATCTCTTTTGATAATAGTCCGATTTCATCAGTCTATAGCTTGTACGAAAGGTATTCGTTAAAGCTGTCTAAAAACATATAAATTGTTAATCTATATTGTCAATTTCGGCAGATAATTTAAAAAAAACTGCAAAAAACGCCATTTTTGCGCATTCAAACATTCATATCTTGGAAACTAAACATCAGAATCAAAAACAAATTAATAGCGTTCATACTGTTTTTTAGTACTTTCATTTAAAATTGGTTTGGATAAGATCGGTTCAGCCATTGCTGAGAAACACGAATGAGAGATTGTCCGTTACACACACACACACACACACACACACACACACACACACACACACACACACACACACACACACACACACACACACACACACACACACACACACACACACACACACACACACAGACATTGTCCCAAATCGTCGAGCTGAGTCGATTGGTATATAAGACTCGGCCCTCCGGGCCTCGGAAAAAATCTTGAAAGTTTGAGCGAATTCTATACATTTCTTTTATAAGAAATGTAAAAAGGTTCATTTGCACAGTTTGCTCTACACTGGTTTAAGAAATTCCCTCAAATTGACGTAATGATTCAAAAAAAAGTAAACTAACTGCCATTATGGGACGGAAACTAATTATTACTTACCAAAATGAAGCTAAATCACTTCATGAAATCTTTGAAATTGTTCAAAGGTTGTGTCCAAATATTTAACATGTTGTTAAAAGCTTTGATGTAGCGAAACGTAGAGCAGATATTACGAAAAACTTGAACCGTAAAAATTTACGATGAGGGATAAACGATGTTTAATTAGAAAAATTTGGGAAAATTGTGTAATTAAGGTTATATACATGGTAAATAAATTTAGTCATAGCATTTAAGTATAAGTCTGCTCTGGTACGGCTCGAAATGTATGGAGAACGGACAATTACAATGCTTGTGTTCTGAGCAAAAAGCTGTTCATCAATGAGAAAAACAAAGAATGGATTTTTATTAACTAAACAACATTGAAACATTTTATTGGAATATTGGAAAGATTGTAAACTTTGTCTACGAGTCCAAATTCAACATCTTTGACTCAAATGGCTGTTGTTTCGAGTAGAGAAAATCGAACTCAGACCTGGACGTAAAAGCCTTATTTTTTTTTTTATTCATTTCGTTTATTTGATAGGCACAAATGCGTTAGCTTGGCGGTGCCAAATGCTTTTGTTTTTACATTTTGGATATCTTAAAACTAGGAGGTTACAATGTTGAAATATTTTTTTACAAAGGAAAAGAAAGTTTACAGCTATCTTAAGACTAGAAATAAGATTCAATATACAAAAGAGGGCCAAAAGATTTTTTTATGAAAAAATTTAAAACAAGGGATTCACTTTGATATACAAGAGGGGGAGTAATAGTATTTTACGAAATATTTTACGGTTATCTTAAAACTAGTTTAGTACACAAAAGGGGGAACAAATATTTATGAGAAATTTCACAGAAATCTTAAAACTAGGGATTCAATTCTATTTACAAGATGGTGGACAAGAGTTTCAATAAAGAGTATACATTATAGCTATCTTAAAACTAGGAATACAGAATACTAATTTGATTTTTTTAACTAAAACTTATGCTTGGTCAAGATATTCAAAGGGTGGCTTATTTCCGCATCAGTGTAGCAGCAGTTGTATCAAGGACAGGGGAGAGACAGGGAAAGAAGAGCAAAACTTGCAACTTTCGCTCGAACGGCGGGGGGGGGAGGGGGATCAGCGTATCAAATTTGCGCCTCAGTATAGTAAGTCGTCGAGTACCGGATTGGCGGATGGTATTCTTCGGACCCGCGGGGAATCTTTCAAAAGTCATCGGACCTCGAGTCGCTCTCGCTTCAGTTTCCTTCTATGCAGGCGTAGTGGTAAGGGCGACGGCGGTTACATAGTGGCACTCTGGAGCTGATCGGTTCCACAAGGCAGGAGGAAACTCTAAAAACGAGAAATAAAAGAGAGGGGCTAAATTGGGATATTTATCGTTTTTATGAAGGTATAAATAAGGGACATATAGGGGAAATCACGAGTTGCCAGCATATCTCGGACTGGTACATTGGGTGGTCTACCTCGGGTCCGAAGGGATTCCTTTAACTGAGACCTGGCGTCACAATACCCGGCGCACACCCAGACAACGTGTTCGATGTCGTGATAGCCCTCGTCACAAGCGCACAGACTACTCTCCGCAAGCCCAATACGCCGCAAATGCGCATCCATGGTGTAGTGATTGGACATAAGTCGGGACATTACACGAATAAAATCCCGACCCACATCCATCCCCCCGAACCAAGGCTTCGTTGATACCTTTGGGATAATCGAATGTAGCCATCGTCCAAGTTCCCCATTGCTCCACGAGGTTTGCCAACTGTTGAGCGTCCTCTGACGACAAATACTAAAAAATTCGTTGAAGCAGATTGGTCTTTCGTATATGTCACCATTTAATGCGCCCACCTTTGCTAATGAGTCGGCCTTTTCATTGCCCGGGATAGAACAATGAGAGGGGACCCAAATAAAGGTAATCTGATAAGATTTTTCAGATAACGTACACAAGGACTCCTGTATCTTCCCCAGAAAATACGGTAATTGCTTTTTAGGCTTCACCGCACGAAGAGCCTCGATAGAGCTGAGGCTGTCCGAAACGATGAAGTAGTGATCTGTGGGCAGAGTGTCGATGATCCCAAGGGTGTACTGAATTGCAGCTAACTCTGCGACGTAAACTGAAGCGGGATCATTGAGCTTGAATGAAGCGGTGATAGTATTGTTGAAGATACCGAAGCCAGTGGACCCATCGAGATTTGATCCGTCAGTGTAAAACATTTTGTCGCAGTCGACTTCTCGGAATTTATTATAAAATATATTGGGGATCACCTGCGGGCGTATATGGTCCGGGATTCCACGAATCTCTTCCTTCATGGATGTGTCGAAGAATACAGTAGAATCAGAAGTATCTAGGAAACGGACACGGTTGGGATTGTACGAAGAAGGATTGATGCTCTGTGCCATGTAGTCGAAGTACAAGGACATAAAACGGGTTTGAGAATTAAGCTCGACGAGCCTCTCGAAGTTTTCAATTACCAACGGGTTCAGAATGTCGCATCGGATGAGCAATCGATATGAGAGTTCCCAAAATCGATTTTTTAGCGGAAGAACGCCCGCCAGCACTTCGAGACTCATCGTATGGGTCGAGTGCATGCAACCCAAGGCAATGCGCAAGCAACGATACTGGATTCTCTCCAGTTTGATGAAGTGTATGTTCGCAGCGGAGCGGAAACAGAAACATCCGTACTCCATCACCGACAATATCGTTGTTTGGTACAACCTGATCAGGTCTCCTGGGTGAGCACCCCACCATGTTCCAGTTATTGTTCGGAGAAAATTGATCCTTTGTTGGCATTTCTGTTTCAGATACCTAATGTGACATCCCCAGGTACCTTTAGAGTCGAACCAGACCCCGAGATATTTAAATGTGAAAACCTGGTTGATCGTTGCACCCATTAATAAAAGCTGGAGTTGCGCCGGCTCACGCTTCCTAGAAAAAACAACCAACTCAGTTTTCTCCGTGGAGAACTCAATACCCAGCTGAAGAGCCCAAGCAGACAAATTGTCCAAGGTATCTTGTAATGGTCCTTGCAAGTCGGCAGCTTTGGGCCCTGTAACAGAGACCACCCCGTCGTCTGCAAGTTGCCTTAGCGTGCATGAATTGGCAAGACAATCGTCAATGTCATTCACGTAAAAATTGTAGAGCAGGGGACTTAGACATGAGCCCTGGGGAAGACCCATGTAGCTAAATCGCGATGTTGTTAAATCGCCATGCGAAAAATGCATGTGCTTTTCAGACAACAGATTTAGCAAAAAGTTATTTAAAATTGGTGAAAGACCATGCTGGTGCAGCTTCTCTGACAGAATGTTGATAGAAACTGAGTCAAAAGCCCCCTTAATATCCAAGAAGACTGATGCCATCTGCTCTTTGTTAGCATAGGCCATTTGGATTTCTGTAGAAAGCAACGCAAGGCAATCGTTCGTCCCTTTGCCTTTGCGGAAGCCAAATTGTGTATCTGACAGTAAGCCATTTGCTTCAACCCAATTGTCGAGGCGAAACATGATCATTTTCTCGAACAACTTCCGAATACAGGACAGCATTGCAATCGGCCGATACGAGTTGTGGTCGGAGGCTGGTTTTCCTGGTTTTTGGATGGCGATGACCTTCACTTGCCTCCATTCATAAGGGGCAATGTTACCCTCAAGAAACTTGTTAAATAAATTCAACAGTCGCCTTTTTGCAGTGTCAGGCAGATTCTTCAGCAAGTTGAATTTGATTCTGTCTAACCCTGGGGCCTTATATGCAGTGGACTTTTCCGCGTACAGCTCTGAGCACTCTTTATCCCACCACAGGGTGGGAGACCGTCCATGGGTATTCGCGCTGGGTACTGGTTTAGTCTGAGCTTGATTCGCACTGTCGAGAATCAAGCCAGCCAAAAACCTGTACTCTTCCTCCGGAGGAAGTTCTTGAGTGGATTCGATTTTAACGGATATCGCGGTCGCGTAACTCTTCCAATCAATGTTCCGTGTGAGGTCATACGATACATTGATTGTTTCCGATGGTCTTGAGCCGTTAGCAATTGAAATCACGATAGGCAAATGATCGCTACCGTGGGGATCAGGGATCACCTTCCACATGCAATCTAACTGTAGCGATGTCGAGCAAAGCGATAAATCCAACGCGCTTGCGCGTGCTGGTGGTGTAGGAATCCGCGTCATTTCTCCCGTGTTTAAGATGGTCATGTTGAAATTATCGCAAAGATCTTGGATTAATGTTGATCTATTATCATCATGAAGACAGCCCCATACCGTACCGTGCGAGTTAAAGTCTCCCAAAACTAGCCGCGGTGCCGGTAAGGATTCCGTGATATTACAAAGCGTTCGGTGCCCTACCGAGGCTCTAGGAGGAATGTAGATGGAAGCAATGCAAAGGTCTTTACCTTTGATTAAAACTTGACAAGCGACAATTTCAATGCCTGGTGTCGAAGGGAGGTTAATTCGGTTGAAAGAATAGCACTTTTTGATCCCCAAAAGTACTCCTCCATAGGGGTTTTCTCGATCCAGACGAATTACGAGTCGTGGAAGTTGAGATTTATATCGGAAGTTAACCAAGTTTCACATAATGCGAAAGCATCACATTTTAAACTATTTAGTAAAAATTCAAAGGAATCGATTTTCGGGAGGATACTTCTGCTGTTCCACTGTAGAACAGTGATCGAATCGGTGACCTCGTTCGATGACTTAGCCATCGAAGGATACGATCGCTGCAAGGAGGGGCCATTTAGTAGTCAACTGCTTCAAAAATGTTTGCACTATAGGGAGAAAACGTATCAGAAGGCTTTTAAGAGGATCAGTAACATTGAAAGCTGTGAAAATTAAGTCCACTATGTCAGAAAATTTCATTAGTCCGCTACTGGACTGAGTATCTGTTTGAAAAAAGGGGACACTTGGGGTTTTTGGTGTCCCTGGAAGTGGTGGATACTCCTTGTTAGAATTAATATTTCCAAGTCCTGGAGCAAATTGCTTCGGCTTTTGTGCATCACTTCCGTTGGATTTAATGATTGTAGTTGGCGCACTCTGAGTGGACGACACCTTGGCACCCTTACGGGGCAATGTAGGGGAGGCTGGATTTCTCCTCTTCCTGGATTCCCCTGGGTTAACCAAAGATGTTCCCTCTCGTGGGTCGTCAGATTCTTGCTCAACGTTAGCCAAACCAGCATAGGGATTTTCGGACAGGACAGATGGCGAAGCATTCTTTAGCATTTCTGCATAAGAACGCCTTGAGCGTTCCTTAAGGGAGCGCTTAATTTTATCCCCGCGCTGCTTGTACGCAGGGCATGATTTAAGAGCATGTGAAGGGCCCCCGCAGCAAATACACTTTTCAGTTTCTTTGTCGCAAGAGTCATCCTCATGCTCTCCTTCGCATTTGCCGCATCGTTTCTTATTTCCACAATATGTGGCAGTGTGGCCCAACTGCTTGCAATTGCTGCAGCTCATGACCCGCGGTACAAACAGGCGAACTGGTAGGCGAACCCTGTCAAGGAGGATGTAGTTGGGAAGAGAGGACCCGGCGAATGTCACCCGAATCGAGCCTGATAGAGAGTAGGTAGTCTTACCTCCCTCGGTGTTTGCGGTATACAATTGTTTGCATTCTAAGATCTTAATCTGTTCAAGAGAGGGGTCCTTAAAGCAGCCAACCCCGTGCTCCAACAGTTCTTCGCATTTCAGGCCCGGTTCGGACACTACCCCATCGATTTCACAGGCCACACAAGGCACGTACGCTTTAAATTCCCGTGTAAAGCGCTCACAGCAAGCAATCGCGTTTGCCTGGCCGAGATCATTCACTAGAACACGTATCTTGTTTGCCCGAACACGTGTTATCTGAGCTACAGCCGGGTAATTAGCAGTCAGATCTCGAGAAAGTTTTAATATATTAACCGGTTTCTCTCCGGTCCGAAAATATACCACCCATGGCCCAGAGGAACCTTCTGGGTACTGCTTTATACGGGGAGCAATGCGAGTATTAGGGGGATCAGGGACTTCCATGATTACATCAGATGGTATTTCGCCCTCGGCCATTTAAGCACGAGGGCAGAGCGTTATATAAACGGGAATGTGTCTTATTATTTGATTACAACGTAGAGTAAAAGTAGGGAAAAGGAAAGAAAGCAAACGAGGAAAAAAAAATAAAGCAAAACTTATCTGCAAACAACGTCGATTGTTCCGCACCAGCGAAAACAATGTACTGGATTTACTGTCGGCACCAGCAGAACGGCAGCTAACGAACGAACAAAGGATGACCTTGATTCACTAAAATTTACACACCGAACACCACTGTGAAATATAACGATCCGTTCCGTTCAAAGGTTGGGAGACGTATGATAAAAGCCTTATAACAGCAGCTAAGCGCAGGCACAGTGGAGTTATTGTATGGGGTATTATATGTTTACTAGAAGCAGAGTCGAAAAATGTTTTTTTCGTTTACCAAAATCTGACGAAAATGACGAGCGAGCGATGCTACTTTCTAAACCATTAGAACATTACGAAACCGAAAATGAGACAATGGCCTACGACAAAGCATGCGGGTAAATTCAATTTCATTATTTTCTCCACACATTCGTTTTCGCTTCGAAATTGAGAACGACATTAGTCTCTTCGATATTGCACATAGCGCTGGCCAAACGAAAAGAAACTAGTAACGATATTTATTTGCCGTTTTTCGGTTTGGGAGAATTACAAGCTAGCGATGATATTGGACGACTGAAGGGGCAGTGGTGTGCGTATTTCCTGTGTTTGCGGCGTTCTAGTTGCATTTTATGATGCACATTGCTATAATTTCATTTAATGAAAATAAAAATAAAAATCAAAATTACTGATGTGAAATTTAAACGAGATTGAATTTTCGTATTGTCATAGGAAAACGAAAGTCACTACTTCTGCTACCCGCTTCCATAGAATCGAAAGAGGAAGGGGCGTTGTCTATATTGTTTTGCTTTGTGTGAATTTAGAAACGAAGGAGGCAGCGAAAAGACGAAGGTGAATTCAGTGAATTTCATCGTTCATTGAATGGGTATGAGAATTTTAGGCCCTGACTAGAAGTGCTAGAAATTTGGTCTCCATTGATGGAATGATGGATCAAAATGCGTATTTTAATATGAATATCTTAAAATAAATTTTAAAGCAAAGCTTCCGTAAAATGGTACTTTTACTAATAAATGGTGGATATTGAGGGATTCCATGAGAAACCGGCCGACCGCAAAATATGACCATCGTAGATTCGAACGAAACTTTGCCGGTGTGTTCGGTATATGAATCTCCATGATATTCTCTGGCAATTGAAATATTTTGATACAAAAGCAATTTTTCAAAAGGGCGTAAACGTTTCTATGTGCATAAATTTCAAATTTGTTTTGTTCGTTCATTGTATTTTATACAGCAAAACTATCTGAGAACGAGTTACAGGGTATAAATACTTCTATCCAAAAAAATATACACTGAAAAATATGTTGTGTCATTTTTCAAAAAAAAACAAAAATTTATGTTAAAAATTTAAATTGCGAAAAAACCCATTTTTTAAAAAAAATTCTATTTTGTCTACGAAAACCTAAAGAGAAAAGAAACATTTTGAATGTGATTGCATGATGAAGAACTTATCGGTAAAAAAGTTTTTCTAACAATAACTTCATACATGTTTTAAAATTTCATACTAATTGACATACAAAATTGTAATTTTATCACAGAATATAATTCTAAGAATCATTTAAAATCAAAATGTATTTACCAAAAATCTTCCAAAATCCGATAGTTTTCGAGATATTTGGAATTTTGCTCCATCAAAAACAATTAATTCCTATAATTATGCCCTTTTCAAAAGTTATTCGCGTTACCCCATCACAAAATGTCAAAAATCTAATTTTATCGTTTTAAAGACGTAAAAGCAAATTTTTTAGTGTATTTGGAGCATGGAGAAGCTTTCAATAAAAAAGTTTTCTTAACAACAACTATTGACATATTTTTAAAATTCATACTATTTGCAGTCAAAAATACAATTTTCTTTTTGAATATGATTCTAAACGCCTTTTTTAAATCGAAATGCTCATAACAAAAATTTTCTGAAATGTAGTATTTCTCGAGATATTTTAACTTTTGTTTTAACAACACAATTATTTTGTTTTATTACGACCTTTTCATAAGTTATTCGCGTTTCTCCATCAACAATAATATGTTTTTCAAAAGGCACATAAATTTTCCTACAACTTTTCCTTTGACATCAAGGCGATATTGTAAACCATTTGAAAGCTACATGAAAGTAACCAAAATATTATTTAACCATAGGGTCTGATGATTAAACTATATAGTATATAGTTGAATCATATTTTGGTTGCTTTCATGTAACTTTCAAAAGATTTACAATATCGCCTTGATGTCAAAGAAAAAGTTGCAGGAAAGTTTATGGGCCTTTTTTAAATCCTATTATTGTTGATGGAGAAACGCGAATAACTTATGAAAAGGTCGTAATAAAACAATGTAATTGTGTTGTTAAAACAAAAGTTAAAATATCTCGAGAACTACTACATTTCAGAAAATTTTTGTTATGAGCATTTCGATTTAAATTGGCGTATAGAACTATATTCAAAAAGAAAATTGTATTTTTGACTGCAAATAGTATAAATTATAAAAATATGTCAAAAGTTGTTGTTAGGGAAACTTTTTTATTGAAAGCTTCTCCGTGATCCAAATACACTGAAAAAGTTTCATTTACGTTTTTAAAACGATAAACATTAGATGTTTGACATTTTATGATTGGGTAACGCGAATAACTTTTAAAAAGAGCATAATTACACGAATTAATGGTTTTTGATGGAGCAAAATTCCAAATATCTCGAAAACTATCACATTTTGGAAGATTTTTGTTGAATGCATTTTGATTTTAAATTATGCTTATAATTATATTCTGTAATAAAATTACAGTTTTGTATGTAAATTAGTAGGAAATGTAAAAACATGTTTGAAGTTATTGTTCGAAAAACTTTTTTACCGATTTTTTCTCCATCATGCAATCACCTTCAAAATGTTTCCTTTCTCTTTAGGTTTTTGTTGACAAAATATAATTTTTTTAAAAAAAATGGGTTTTTTTGCAATTTAATATTTTAACAGAAATTTTTATTTTGTTGAAAAATAACACAACATTTTTTTCAGTATATATTTTTTCGGACAGAAGTATTCATTCCCTGTAACTCGTTCTCAGATAGTTTTGCTGTATAAAATACGGTAATCGAACAAAAAAATTCGAAATTCATACACGTGGGAACGTTTACGCCCTTTTGAAAAGTTGCTCTTGAGTCAAAATAATCTTATTACCTTTGGAAAATGTTTAGTCTTCCATGCCGGTGAAATGTGTAAAGTTTCATCGGAATCTAAGATGGTCGGTCACGATTTTGAAGATTTTCGGACGGATCTTCGTGGAATTCCTCTAATTGGAAATTCGATCAGGAGAAGAACTTAAAGCATAAGGAGTGCAAAAAACGTTCAGAGTAAACTTATAATTGTTTAAATGTTATGGATTCTCCACTGCGGACCCCGTTTATTAACTGATTAGAAAAATAATTAGGAATATTTGGACAAAAAGTGCAAAACTATCCGAATTATAATGAGAATGATCTTAGAAACTACTATTTAGAAGAATGGAATAAAATTTAAGTTGAATACACACAAAAACTAGTGGTCAGCATTCCAATACGATTGAAAACTGTAATTACAAACAAAAGCTACCACATTGAATATTTATTATAGAAATGTCAATTGATTTTTGAAAAAGTATGTGTACTGTACGAATATGATATTGCGTGTATATTTGACTTTATTTAGAATTATGATTATTTTTGAAAAAATGAGCATTTGTAGTACAAAGATAATTATTGCATCTTCCCTGTGGTATCTATAAAACTATTTCTACATAAATAAAATGTCCCGTAAACTAATGTTTTACTTGTAAAATGCATATAAGCATTCCGCATAGCGGTGTACAAAAACGAGATTGTGTCACTGTAGCTGGGTTATAATAAGTTAATGACCTTAAATATTCCATCTATTTTGTAGAATTACTAGCTGCACATATTCCTGAACATTCCTCCATTAAATCACAAAGATGATAACTATGATAACAGCTCCGCCCTATGCTGAAAAATATACAATTTGATAAAAATTGCCTAGGGTGAGTAAACCAGTTATGACACTAGTTAAGCATAACGAAAGAATTTAGTCCTTAATTTTTGTCAATATTCCACATTAAATTACAATCTATATCTTTTCAGGAAGATCTGAGAGTTCTTAATAAGAAGCTGTCTTGAATTCAACCTATTTTTCGTCAAATAAAGTTTTTAATGTGAAGTCAAAATTTTTGTCTTGCTCCAGTTATGGCACCAAGTGTTGCTTAATTGGCCCTAGTAGTGTTCCACTTATTGACACTATTATTATTTACGAGATGCCTTAGCCAGTGTATACAATCCTTATAGTTGTAAGTTATAGTTAAATGTAAATTGGAATATGTTCATAGGTTATATATGCATTTCGTACGGATCTGTGTTCAGATTTGGGAGATACAGGTTGATAAATGCGCACACCGATAGCGTTTCCCTAAACCCGCACATACTATAATAACAAAATAATGGTTCAAACTCTATTGACATCGGCTTTAAAATACCAGGATTTCCATGTCTACTTAATTGGTGGAGAAAATAGATCACTAGGTCACATTGACTACTTCTGACTTCGAACGATTTCATGTACAACACATTTTCCGATATAATTCATATAATCTCGATCCGATATAATATAATTAATATCTTTTGCATGTTTTATTGTGTAATTAATTACATTGTTTTATCTTCGTTAATCTGTACTCTTCTTTTTCCCGTTTTATGTCTTCTCCTTTTCTTTCGCTTTCTTCTGTTTTATTCTATTTTCCATTTATCAAATTTTGGCGTTGAGCGGCTCGCATTTTCCTTGCTTCTGCTGTTTCAATTTTAAAGTGTATTTCATCCAGTCCCTCCTTAGCGACTGGACGATTCTTAAATTACGTAATACTTTTAGGGGGAGGCTTACGACATGTTGTAAAATGTGGGGGAGCGGGAGTAAACCAGAAAGTTACATAAGATTTTACTGAAGAAATACCTTTTAAGATATTTGGGGGGCATAAAGAAAATTGTGAAATTGTGACAATTCGTTACATTGGGAGGGGTAGTAAATTTTGGACAATTTTTGCGTAAGGTAATTTAGCTTTAGAACGGGGTGAAATTGTTTTTTGAAATTTCTGTGCTTTTCACTGCGGCGCGGTGGCAATCTCAGAAAAGCTGAAAAACTATTGTACTTTAGATGTATCTCGGAGGGCGTTCGGCATATTATTCAGCGCATTTAGTGGCGAGATTTTTCCTGGTATATTTTCAATTTGCTCGACAGCATTCTGCTTTTAAACAATGGTACATTTAACAGACGATGTTGGTTCAGATGCAATGCTGACATGATTAGATCTGACTCGTCCAGTGGCAGCCATTATAGCCTCAACCCGACCAGGAGAAAATAACTGGCCAATAACCCGAACATACTATTTTCTGGTATCGTACCAAAACCTGGTATTAACTGATTATCAATACCTCATTGAGGTATTAAGCAGGTATTGAAGAAATTCGTTAGATTCGATGCGTTCTTCGTTCATACTATGCTGCAATATTCCAAAATTGGCCTGACATATGTCTTGTATAATGATTTTATTGTGTAAGGGTCTTCAAAATTGTAGGTGAAACGTTTAATAAAGCCCAGCATACTATTTGCTTTATTTATAATTGTAGCATACACCTCTCTTTGTAAGCTACCAAAGAAACTAAAAACCGGATAAACACATTAATCATATACAGCACATTCTTATTACATATCTTGTGCAACCAAATATTACCAAACCTAACTTACCTACCGAAACAGGGCTATGACCATATTAACATGCAGAAAATAAGTCATCGCAAACCCGTACTCGATGCAATTAGTTTACATACGCTTTACTACCTCCCAGCGCTTGGCTTGCTTCCCGACCAAACGCAATAAATAAGACAGTGCGCATGCAATCTCAGGTTACACACGATAGGAACAGTTTTTCCCTCTTTACACCGAGCCAGCGCTTGCCTCGGTGCACAGCGACGCAACCTAAAAACAATCAATAAATTCAATATTGCAGGATAAGCAAGTTTGGTCCTCGCTTCATTTTATGTCTCTTTTTAGCTTAAAGGAAGATTGTAATTGTCAGCTAGCATTAGAACCCGAAAAGGGTATATAAGGAAAATTTGAATAATAAACGAGACTCATTATTATTGGTCTGACCCGACTCGGCGGACGTACATCCAGTCCGACAATCGGCTATCAAGCCATTGAGTTAAGAAATCATTCAGTACATTTTTTTTCTTTGCAAAATCTTACTAAGTCACCTATCCAAGTTGCATCTCGTTCTGTGAAGATATTAAACATATTTCATGGCGACCGTGACAGGACTCGAACCTGCAACCCATTTTTCCAACCAACTAATACCCAATTGCAACCGGCATCAAGTAACAATAACCAACAACTTCAATTACCCGACCCGTATGTACTATGCAATTCAAGATAATCAGACCCATTTAAACCCATTTTTCAACCAACTAATACCCAATTGCAACCGGCATCATGTAACAATAACCAACAACTGGCGATACTACCAGCGGATCCTAATCCCGATCATTTTTTAGTTCCCCAGTAACAACTGTCTACCAAAGTCGACTAGGTGAGCAATTGTTACTGAGAGGTAAACCTACACCCTTACCCATACCTATATTGACCATCAATCTAAACGCTTCAAACTTTATTCAAGTCAAAGTGCACATGACTGGTAATAGAGTTTGTAGCTTTATCATCGACATAGGTGCTGCTATTTCACCCCCAACAATATGTAAATACTAAAAATAAGATTAAATTAATCCGAATCACGGACAATAGTGTAGAAACATTAGAAATAACTAATACAGCACTATGCTTTAACAATAGCTTACTCTACCCATTCAAGCCGATGGCATTTTGGGTAGAGATTTTTAACTAATTATAAGTGTCTTATCGATTACGAACATTGGCTGCTTACGTTTAATATTCAAAACATACAAATAGCCATACCAATAGAAGATAATCTAAACAAAGGCTTCATTTTACCTAGCCGAAGCGAAGTAATCAGAAGAATATCATTTTAACCACTTCTCAGGATATGGTGGTACACTCTGAAGAAATTATTCCAGGAGTTTTTTGCGGTGACACAATAATATCAGTTACAAAATCCTATGTAAAATTTGTAAATACTAATAATAATTCGATATACACAAATTATTCACTATTAAAACCTACTTTAAGTCCTCTAAATAGCTACTCGATTTTAAAAACAAATAATAGCAAAATAAATAACGATAGATGTAACAGAATATTTAACGATATAAATACGGATCAAATTCCCCCATACACAAGGGACAAATTTAAGAACCTCATTAATCAATTCCCAGACATTTTCTGTCTCCCAGAGGAACAGGTTACACTAACTTTTACTCGCAAAACATCGAATTAAACGACAAGGTACCCGTTTATATTCCCAATTACAAGACAATACACTCACAGCATGACGAAATTCAAAGCCAAGTAATCAAAATATTGGAAAGCAATGTTATTGAACCTTCAGTTTCGCCGTATAATACACCCATTTTATTAGTCCCAAAGAAGTCGAATAATGGACAGAAATGGCGACTAGTTGTCGATATCAGACAATTAAACAAAAAAAATTTAGCAGATAAATTCCGACTACCGCGGATTGACGATATTTTAGACCAACTCAGTAGAGCAAAATATTTTACAACTCTGGACCTTATGTCAGGATGTCATCAAATTCCTCTTGACAAGGAATCTAGAAAATTCACATCATTTTCAACCAAGAATGGACATTACCAATTCACACGACTACCATTCGGACTATATATAAGCCCAAACAGCTTTCAGCGTATGATGACAATCACAATTACGGGTATGACACCGGAACTAGCTTTTATTTACATTGATGATATCGTAGTCATCGGATGTTCAACCGAACACCACCTTGCAAACCTAAAACAAGTTTTCGAACGTTTGAGATACAATAATGTTTCGATTATATCACGGTCGGTCTGTATTTCAGCGTGATAAATTGAAGCGTGATATATTCAAAACAAAACAGAAAATTACATTCAAACATTAACCCATGTATTTCTATAAACAAAAAGTAATAAAAAGTTAAAGTTAGTCAAAAAGTATAAAACATAGTAGGGTAATGAGCCTACTTTTGCCATGTTTCTATTATCACACTACCCATTTGAAGCCGTTGGTTAGAGCAGCGTCTGCCATATTTGTTCAACGCGTTGGGTCAAACGATATGGCATAAGCGGATAATTATTCTCCATACAGCTTCACTTTACCGTTTCATAAAGTTGTTGAACCTCCCAAAGCTAAGAAGGAATCTAGCACGTTTAGGTTTTGGACAAATATCATGACTATTAAAATCAGTGTATGCGAAGAGGCTACGATTCAGTTCCCGTTGTTTCAACATCCATAGAAATAGTCCCATCTCCAATTGTTGATGTTGTCCTTTCAAAAGAAAAGGTAATCAATTCAAGAGAAAATGCATATCCCGGCATATCTACCATTCCTGCGGATAACTAACAATTAAAGAAGTCGATTTGTTTACCCAGTACACCAGAAGCCTCCTCAAGGACACGGCAAATGGGAATTTAAAACTAAAATTGGAATCGGCCGAAAGATATTTCGCACTCCTAGACATTGCAACAACGTTTTTGGTAAAACATGATTTCAAGATAATTCACGTTTAAAGTTTCGCGCTACGCCCTCCGTTCATGTAAAGGGACAAGATGAACAGCGCTATAACTTTGCTTCTACTGCTTAGACCTCTAAAAAAATTTCAGATACTTTCTTAAGAATCTATACTTAAAGATAAAAAAACATAAAAGCTCGACTTTTTGACCGACCTCATCATATATAAAAACGAAATAGTCAGAAACCCAATAATAGTCTCATTACCCTACATGTAAATAAGAAAATCAATTGTAAAATAATCCTAAAAGTGCCAGGACACAACATGTGGCTTAATTGGATCAAAACGTAATGTGCCTTGTCTGTTTTTCAAAAAGCGTTGTATAATCGAGACAAAACCGTGATATAATCGAGGGTGATATAAACGAGTATTGATATAAACGCATAGTGATATAATCGAAGCATTACTGCATTACAATTTGAAACTCAACGCACAAAAATGTAGATTCTTCAGCTGTGAAGCAACTTATCTTGGTCACAAGATAACGGATCAAGGCATGTTACCAGATGATTCTAAATTTAGCGCAATATTAAACTATCCGATACCAAAAAACGCAGACGACGTAAGAAGATTTGTCGCATTTAGCAACTATTATAGAAAATGTGTACCAAATTTTGCGACAACGGCACACCCACTTAACCAATTACTAAAGAAAGATTATAAATTTGGACTCAAGCTTGTCAGGAAGCATTTGATAAATTACAAAAATCACTATTGTTACCCACAATACTTCAATTCCCAGACATTGGAAAAGAATTCGTAATAACCAGAGCCGCTTCAGACGGTGGCTGTGGAGTGTTTTATCACAGCAAACACAAAATGGAAACTTACCTATAGCATTTGTAAGAAAAACGTTTACACCAGGTGAAAAAATAAACCTGTGATTTTGAAAGAATTGACGGCTATACACTGGGCGATTAACTATTTCAAACCCTATGTATACGGAAAAAAATTTACAGTGCGAACAGACCACAGACCATTGGTTTATCTGTTCGGGATGAAAGAACCAATAGTCTTATCGTCGGACAATTAACAATTAAACGTATCAAAAGTGAATACGAGATCCATGATTCGTAAATCACAACCTAATTTTAAGCACACTAATAGTGCGGAGCTACAAGAAGATTGTGCACCAAGAGAAATTGATTAGTTCTCGACGTACATGACCAGTAACCCCTCAGACACAAACAAATTAATTAAGTTAGAAACTAAAGCCAACAAGAACGAACTAACGTTTATGTTGAACATTTCGAGAAAAACGATTTTTAAAGTTTGAGATAGAATATCTTAAATATTATAAATGTTATAAGCAATTCAAAGAAAACATTTGATGCTTCTATCTATGCTGTATTAATATCTCAAATATTGGGAAGATCGGTTAACTATGTTGCGAGTTTTTACTATAAATGTAAACAAAAGTCGCGCTCACACGTGTCATAGGTGTGTATTGATGACAAAATTTGTATGGCGTGTCATAATCGGGCATGGAAAATTTTCCATAGAAAAAAAACATCAATGATTAACTTTTATTCATATCTTTGGCTTCATTTGGTCTAGAAACAATCTGTGAGAGGAATTTTGAAGGAAATGAGTCAGAGAATCTAGAAAAAATAGTTATATTTGGTTACAGTGCTGCCAAATATACTATATTTCCAGTTTAAAACTTGAACTGCATTTTTCTCACAATTCGTGAATTTTTGTTTTGAAAAAGTTTATAACATTGTGTTTTCCAGATAGTTTTACACATAAAAACATGTTATACATCAAGATAACTTAAGCGAATTCCCAGAAACAGTCATTTGAAGCAAAATAGTAAAAATTTCTCAGCATGTTTCTCGCTATATTTCAATAACCAAGCAGAATGTCAAAATTCTGAAAACGCCATTTTGTAGAGATTTTTTAGTTTAGTAATGTGGCATATCTAACTCAGTTTACCCCAAAATGGCGTTTGTCATAAGATAGCACAACAGCGACGATATAGGACAACATAGACTATAAAACAAATGTACAATTGGAACAACATGAAAAAATCGATTGCAGAATTTATTCAGGCCTGTGAATTACGCAAACGGAACAAAGAATACTAGAGAAAAGCAAATAGTTACAACCTAAACGCCTAAACGATCGACAACGACAAACCTGCTCTCGTTCACAACATATGTAATGGATGGATTCGCTGACGGATTGCAAACCGATGCTATTTATATGGATCTATCTGTGGCCTTCGACAAAATCAACCATGATATCGCAATAGCGAAACTGGACAAACTCGGCATACATGGACAACTTCTGCGCTGGTTTCGTTCCTACCTCGATGGAAGGCAACTCCAAATCAGCATTAAGGAATGTCTATCTTCACCATTCTTCGCTACATCCGGCATACCACAAGGAAGCCATCTCGGTCCACTTATATTCCTCCTCTAATTTAATGACGTCAATTTCACATTACAAGGACCCCGCCTTTCTTTCGCCGACGACATAAAATTTTTTTCAACAAATACGGGCTAAAACCGATGCCAAGCTTCTTCAGAGGGAACTGGACAGCTTTAGTACGTGGTGTGATCTAAACAGAATGGTTTTAAACCCTAGCAAATGCTCAATCGTTACGTTCACGCGGAAACGCCAACCGACTCAGTTTAACTACCATTTCTTCGGCTCGAGCATTCCAAGACACTCTCACATCAAAGATATCGGAGTCATCATGGATTCGGCATTAACATTCAAACCACATACGTCATACATCGTGGATAAGGCATCACGACAGCTTGGGTTCATCTTCCGAATAGCGAAAAACTTCAGGGACGTATATTGTCTTAAATCGCTTTACTGTGCGTTGGTCCGCTCAACGATAGAATATTGTTCAGCTGTTTGGAATCCGTACTACCAGAACGGGATTGACAGAATCGAGGCTATCCAACGCAGGTTCATACGCTTCACCCTTCGTCATCTCCCATGGCGAAACAGATTTCAGCTGCCGAGCTATGAAAACCGTTGCCAGCTAATACACCTTGATACACTCAGCATTCGGAGGGACTGCTCTCGACTCCTGTTCGTCTCGGACTTACTCTCTGCCAGAGTGGATTGCCCTACAATCCTCGGACGTCTGGATCTTCAAGCCCGCGTTCGAGCTCTACGTAATAACTCCCTTCTGCGAGTTCCGTTCAGGAGAACCAACTATGGTTGCCAGAGCGCTGTTACCGGACTCCAACGAACTTTTAACAGTGTGATGACGGCCTTTGACTTCAACCGGACGCGGAATGCGATAAAAGCGAAAATGTTGTCAATTTTAAAATGTAATTAGTTTAAGCAACCACCATTGGGGCCAAGGGGCCTGTTGGTGATGGTAATAAACATAAACATAAACAACAACCCCGTCATCCATTTGAAGTAATGATAATAGACACAGTAGGTCCGTTACCCAAAACTAACAATAAATAATAACATATACGCAGTCAGCAATCAATGCGACTTAACAATATATATATAGTATTAATACCAGTCCCAACAAAAGGGGCCAATATCATCGCAAAAGCACTAGTAAACGACTTTCTATTAACATACGGAACAGTTAAAATCTTACGATCTGATCAAGGAACCGAGTATAATATCGAAGTTTTTGAACAGATAAGCAAAATGTTACAAGTAGAACAACAATTTAGCACAGCATACCCCCACAGACAATTGGAGCATTAGAAAGAAATCACAGATGTTTAAACGAATATCTGAGAACTTTTATCAACGAACACCAAACTGACTGGGACGAATGGTTAAAATTTTACTCTTTTAATTACAACACTACTCCACACTCGGAACATGGATTCACACCATACGAACTAATTTTTGGAAACAAAGCAAATCTACATCAAGAAATTTTCAATAAAGGAATTGAACCGGTATACAACTTACAATAAGGAACTAAAATTCAAACTACAAAGAAGTAACGAAATAGCAAGAGACAATCTAATTAAGCAAAAACAAAAGCGAATAGCGAATCAGGATGACAAAATTAACCCATTCTAACCCAGCTATGTTGAAACTTTTGATAATTTATAAATTTATAATTCATAAATTTATTTCGTGAGCTCATACTTCTCATATTATGCCGAATTAAATATGGGAAAATCATACCGGCTTGAACCTTCGTTCGAACCGGTCACAAATCTTGATAGCTCCTGGTTTACCTAGAGTTTTTCAACAGCAACCGTCTTTCTCAAGACTACCTATATTTTCGCTCGATCAGTCTTTCTCAATACTACCTATTTTTTCGACAATTAGTCTTTCTCAAGACTACCTACTTTTTCTACTCAATCAGTCTTTTTCAAGACTAAACATTTTTACATTTCTTATAAAAGAAATGTATAGAATTCGCTCAAACTTTCAAGATTTTTTCCGAGGCCCGGAGGGCCGAGTCTTATATACCAATCGACTCAGCTCGACGATTTGGGACAATGTCTGTGTGTGTGTGTGTGTATGTAACTGACAAATTCTCATTCGTGTTTCTCAGCAATGGCTAAACCGATCTTATCCAAACCAATTTTAAATGAAAGAACTAAAAAACAGTATGAACGCTATTAATTTGTTTTTGATTCTGATGTTTAGTTTCCAAGATATGAATGTTTGAATGCGTAAAAATGGCGTTTTTGCAGTTTTTTTAATTATCTGCCGAAATTGACAATATAGATTACCAATTTATATGTTTTTAGACAGCTTTAACGAATACCTTTCGAACAAGCTATAGATTGTCGAAATCGGACTATTATCAAAAGAGATATTTAACATTAAATGCGGACGAAAGATTTTTATCATTTCCCATTGCCAGAAATATGACCAAAAACATGTAATCTATTTTTAACGCCAAAACGGTTTATTTTAGGTCAATAGTATCTTCGGTGAATTTAATGGAGGCAATATGCCCTTTCTTTTGGCATTGTGCTTTTGCTGATTAATCCCCCTATGAGTGAGATATTTTCACAAATTTTCTTGGAAGTGATTATATCGAAATGATGCCTTCAGCAAATTTGTAGCTCTTACTTTTGCGAATAACTTTACTGAAGACTTCAAATATCTATTTTGAATACTTTAAAAGTTATGGCTTGATTACTCTTTGTCGCCCATTTATTGTTCCATATAGCAATAATCCATTGAAATAAGCCAAACATTATTTCGATAAAACGAATTTTGCATTTCATTTTACTATCTACAACCGCTAGAAATAATCACCGAACACTTCCAAGTTGTCTGGAAGGAACTTGATAACTTATCAGTACAAAAATGTTCATTTGTGCGAACCTTCTGACTGCAATATTTCTAACTTATAACCATCGGATCGATCTGAAACATATCGGAAAATGAAAAGCGAAATAAATAACTCCAAGCAACGGCGTAGCCAAGAGAAGGTTTTAAGGTTTCACACCATACAACCTCCCTCCCCCCCCCCACCACACCCACAAAAAATTGTATTGAAGTTGAAAATTTATTGATGCAGACTGATTTAATTCAATATTACAATAACAATTATCTGATCCGTACATTGATATCCTGTTGTTGTAAACGTCATGAGGACTTTTGATAAATTGTCGGAATGGGGTCCTGATCAGAGTCGAAAAATGTTTTTTTCGTTTACCAAAATCTGACGAAAATGACGAGCGAGCGATGCTACTTTCTAAACCATTAGAACATTACGAAACCGAAAATGAGACAATGGCCTACGACAAAGCATGCGGGTAAATTCAATTTCATTATTTTCTCCACACATTCGTTTTCGCTTCGAAATTGAGAACGACATTAGTCTCTTCGATATTGCACATAGCGCTGGCCAAACGAAAAGAAACTAGTAACGATATTTATTTGCCGTTTTTCGGTTTGGGAGAATTACAAGCTAGCGATGATATTGGACGACTGAAGGGGCAGTGGTGTGCGTATTTCCTGTGTTTGCGGCGTTCTAGTTGCATTTTATGATGCACATTGCTATAATTTCATTTAATGAAAATAAAAATAAAAATCAAAATTACTGATGTGAAATTTAAACGAGATTGAATTTTCGTATTGTCATAGGAAAACGAAAGTCACTACTTCTGCTACCCGCTTCCATAGAATCGAAAGAGGAAGGGGCGTTGTCTATATTGTTTTGCTTTGTGTGAATTTAGAAACGAAGGAGGCAGCGAAAAGACGAAGGTGAATTCAGTGAATTTCATCGTTCATTGAATGGGTATGAGAATTTTAGGCCCTGGTCCTGATATGTAACTGATCTATTGGTCTTGATTTCACAGTTGTCTAATTGCATCAATATCAAAATCCTGAAAACATTCCAATAGAAAATTCCAGAATTCTGTAATCAATCATAATCCTCAGATTTCTTTTCAAATTGAGCTCGTTTTTGTAGAGATGTACTGTAATAAGGGTCTTTATTTAATAGGAAGCGAAGTTAAAATTGATTTAATGTCTATGAAACATAGAACTGCGCACCAAAAAAATGCATAACTTTCAACATTTGCTAAACATGTTTTTGCCTTTCTCATTCACTCTAAAATTCGTCAATCTAATCCCGACCGGGAGGGCCGAGTGTCATATGTCTATTGATTCAGTTCGTCGAGATCGGAAAATGTCTGTATGTGTATGTATGTGTGTATGTGTGTATGTGGAAAAAAATGTGACCTCTGTTAATCAGAGATGGCTGGATCGATTTGCACAAAGTTAGTCTTAAATGAAAGGTACATCGGCTGCTATTGAGTTTTTTTTATTGATTGGACTTCCGGTTCCGGAGTTACGAGTTGATGAGTGCAATCACACAGAAAATTCCCATATAAACTGGAATAAAAATTTTCAAAATCAAATTTGTATTTTTGATGCCAAATGACTTTATAATGCATGAAACATCGAGATTTGATGTAAACTCGAAAAAAATAATGATTGACAAAAATTGTTTTTTTTTGGACTTTGGTACATTTTTGCCTTTCTCATATAGAAAGGTTATGCAATCACTCTAAAAATCGTCAATCATACCGGCCCGGAGGGAGTATGCAGTGAGGGGTTGCTACTTTAAAATTAAAACTAGTTTAAAATTTCTTAACAAGTTGAAAATTTTGGAAGGACCTGGATCTCCCGGATCTTACTATGTGATAGTGAAACATCGCTTGAAACCAGCGCCGGTCAAGCAATGTTTCAGTATCACATAGTATCTCAAGATCGTGGCTGTCGATCCATTGTACGTATGTGCAAATCGTACTGAACATGTAATATTCATTCCCACCATTGTATTGAACATAACCCGCCATGGAATCGTAGTCTGGATAAATGAGAAAAGCACAATTGCACCACTAGGTGGATTAAAACAGGTTTTTATTTTGGGAATGCGTCGAGTTGAGACGAAAACGTAATATGATTAATATCGAGGATAACACTTTCCAGAGAGAAATTTATGAGAAATGACGATTTCCATTCGACTCTAGCAAGTCCTGATCGATTTTGATGAGAATTTGATTTTTGTTGTATGACCAATTATATGTATAGGTCAAATGTTCAAAAACAGTAATTTAAGGTCAAGATAACATCATTTTGAAATCGCCAATTTCGGAGGTTTAGTATCTTCGATGAGTTTTACAAACGTTAAACAGCGCATCATTTGATAAAGTAATTTTGGCGGTATATCGTCCAAGAAGTATTTATGGTGAATTTTCTCAGGTTAATATTCATGACTACAATAAAGTCTCAACAAATTCGCTAAAAACACGAACTCTGAACTATTTTCTGAAAAATTAATTCTGCATAATTTTAAAACTTCAAAAATTACGGTTTCGGAATTATGCCGTTTGGACAGTAAGATCGATTTTCACCAAACCCTCACCAATTGTAAAATTGGTATTGTAAAAAAACGTAAGGGCGATACTTCAATGCTGATAAGTGGGACCGAAAAAGTAAACAATCGTCAAAGGGGCGATACTATCATTTTGTCAATTTCAATGGCAAACACAAATTATAATTTAATAATTTCAAATACTTCATTCAAGTTTTGGGTTTCGATAACTGAATCATGCAATCTAGGATGTAAAAAACACAATAGTTCTTAAATAGGAAATAAAACCAAGTCTGGAAATATTCACTGTTGATTTTCTTTGAATGGTGTCACTGCTAGTATCGCGTTTTTTTTTCAGAAAAAGCGTTGATTTTTAGGTCTCAGTCGCGTTGAAAATTTGAGTAAAGTATAAACTTCGATTTTTTAGCTCAGTACAATATACATAACCCCTTTAGGAAAATTCAGTTTTCCCACCACAATGCATTGATTGAGGAATTTAGATATTTTATTAACAGAGCATTAGAAATAATTCGTTTGTATGTCTATTTTATGGGGCATTTTTTCGCTTTCCCATTGATTTGGTTTGAGATTTCTAGCACTGATGTTGTCCTATGGCTATGCTGAGTCCTGCCACAATCCCATGTAGTATGTGTTATCAAAAACATCGCGAAGCATCAAGTTCTAAATGTTCTCAAACGATATAATATCCGAAGAGAGTGATAAGAGTTATAAGAAATGTCTCATCACACTGTTAGGTGGATTAAAGGCGTTTTTAAGAACAATTCAGCCTAAAAAAATATTAAATTCTTCCAACATGCCTGGGTCCGCCGTGTGCCAAAAATTAAAGCTAAACGGAAAAGGGTATCTTCTCCACCCGAAAATTCAATTGACTGCAGTACACACTCAATCTTGTTCTACCGAATCCCAGCTTTTTTGCTACTTTTACCTAGTTTTGCACAGCCGAGCACTCAGCTAACAAAACTTTTACCGAGATCTCTGTAGAAGTGACGTTTGTTTTGAATAAACTCGGTAAATATATCGCTGAAAATCAGTAAATTAACGCCACTTTGCTGAGCTATCAGTTGAAAATTTTTACCGACTGTTCAGCTGTGCGGAAATTACCGAACTGAATTGAGTGTGTAACTCATTCGATGTTTTATCCGAATGTGAAGCTGATGAAATTTCTAAATTTCCTCGCATTGCGCATAATGCCAATGAGATAAAAACGCAATCACCTCCGCCGATAACAGTGATGATCTCCGACTTCAAGGCCTTTCGAACTGAGCTTTCGACGTTGCTTCCGGACGTGAAAGTCTCTTTTCAGATTGGTCGAAGAGGAGAATGTCGAGTTACAGCGGAGGAATTGATTGGCCACAAACGACTCCAGTACCTTACGGAGAAGTTATATAAATTTTATTCATATGATTTCAAGACAGCTAGACCAATCAAGGCTGTCTTGAAAGGGCTACCACAAGGTCAAAGTTTGGATGAAATATCCAACGAATTGAAAAATTTACTTGGCTTTTCTCCTTCACAAGTTATTCTTATGAAGAGAAATGCTAGCGGCGATAACACGCCAGTACGCTCTGGAATTATCCAGGAGCTTTATTTAATTCATTTTAACCGTAATGAGGTTAATAATTTGAAAGTATTTGAAAAAGCACGGCGTAAGTTCCACGTGCAAGTAAAGTGGGAACATTATAGACGACATGGGTGCAGAATTCAAAATCTAACCTAGTGTCGTAGATGCCAAGGCTTTGGGCACGGCACAAAAATTGTCATTTGGATTCCAAATGTATGATCTGTGGTGATAAATCGCACATGAAAGATACTTGTCCGGTGAAAAAAATCCACAAAAAGTTTCAAATGCGCTAATTGTAGCGAAAATCATAAATGGAATTTCTGGGGTTGTTCTGTTCGAGAAAAAATTATAAATTCTCGTTTTAGACAACAAAAACAACAAATAAAAAATGTACCTACTTCTTCAGGTACAATTCAAGACAACACGTCCAAAAGTGTTAATCTGATTCAAAATAGATTAACAACTTCTTCTACCTCCGTCACACCATCCTACAATGGTGTGTCATCTTATGCTTCAGTGGCAGGTAACAAGGCCAATATAATGGCTACCGTTACCACGCCTACAAAGTCGTTTGCACCCAACGCTTCCTTTAGTCCAATGGATCTAGGTAGCGTAACGGAAGAAAAATTAAAATACCTGCAGGATTCTATGTTACCTATGATGATTGCTATGTTAACCCTTAAATGCGCAATGTTGTTTTAAAACAACATTGCGAAAACCACCTCAAAATTATCATAGTAACGTATTAAAGCTGTGAGACAATTTTCACAAAATTTAAAAAAAATGGGTTTGCGCCTTGGGTTTGAAGCTTTTCATGCGGGGTGGGAATTTGCTCACAAAATTGTAATAAAATTAAAGTTTAACAATGACTTTAAATAATCATTTAAATTTATTAAAAACGTGCGAAGACGAATTTTTCAACTTCTTGAGGATACATAATGTGCATATAGCCGTTGTGACCGAAACTATTTTAAAACCAAATATTAAATTGAAGTGCAATTCTAATTTTGTTATTCATCGATATGATCGAATTGTTGAATTCGGCGAAGGAATCGCAATAGCGGTTAATCGCAGGATCAAACGTTCCGTTACGCCGTCTTTTGACACCAAGGTGATCGAGAGTTTCGGTATCGAAGTTGAAACTGATCTGATCTATTTGCCTTTTCAGTGCACTGGCGAACAAAGTAATTTCTTAAAAGGAGACTTACAAAAACTTACAAGAAATCGGTCGAAATTCTTCATAATCGGTGATTTTAACGCCAAACACCGAGCCTGGAATAATGCTCAAACCAATCCAACGGTAAACTACTTTTTAATGATTGCTCTGCTGGTTATTATTCAATTTTGTGTCCTGAATGGTCCTACGTGCTATTCGTCTGTAAGAAATCCATCAACAATTGATTTGATTTTGACAGATCAATGTCACCTTGGTAGCGAATTGATTACACATGCTGGCTTTGATTCTGATCATCTTCCAGCAACTTTTTCACTTTCTCAAGAAGCTGTTTCTAATCCCATTAGCTCAGTGTTCAATTATCACAAAGCGAATTGGAAAAGGTACAAATTTTATATTGAGAATAATTTTAATCATGACCTTGATTTACAAAATAAAGCTGACATTGATACGGCATTACAAAATTTAAGTATATCTATAGTTGATGCTACAAATTTATCAGTACCAACAACACAGAAAAAAATTAATACTCCTATTATTGACGACGATCTTCAACTTCTGATTCGCTTGAAGAATGTTCGAAGACGTCAATATCAACGTTCTCGTGATCCTGCTATGAAATGTTTCTATCAGGATCTACAAAAAGAAATTAAGCATAGATTCACACTCTTAAGAAATAAAAATTTCGCGAAAGAGGTTGAACAAATCAAGCCAAATTCTAAACCTTTCTCGAAACTTTCTAAGGTTCTTAAGAAACCTCAGAAACCAATTCCAGCTGTGAAGGAAGGTGACCACATTCTTCTTACAAACGAAGAAAAAGCTCAAAAACTTGCTCAGCAGTTTGAAAGCGTCCATAATTTTAATCTCAACGTTGTGAGTAATATTGAAACCGAAGTCTTACAAAAATATGAAAACGTTTCAAATCAAGAATTGTCTCTAGACGATATTGTTGAAACAAACTATGATGAGATCAAATCCATCATGAAAAAGTTAAAAAAATATGAAAGCTCCAGGTTATGATGGAATTTTCAACATTCTCCTTAAAAACCTTCCCGAAATTACCATTCAACAAAAGTTTTGAATTAGCATATTTCCCTTAAAGATGGAAAAATGCCAAGGTTATTCTTATTTTGAAGCCAGATAAAAACCCAGCAGAAGCATCTAGCTATAGACCAATTAGTTTACTCTCTTCTATTAGTAAATTATTCGAAAAAGTTATCCTAACTAGAATGATGTCACATATCAATGAGAATTCTATTTTTCTTCCTGAGCAGTTTGGATTTCGTATTGGACATTCAACTACTCATCAACTTGTGAGAGTAACTAACGTGATAAAGGCAAATATCTCAGAGGGATATTCCACTGAAGTTGCTCTTCTAGACATCGAAAAAGTTTTCGACAGTGTTTGGCACAAAGGATTAATTGCCAAAATGTGGGATTTCAATTTTCCAATTTACATAATAAAGATAATTAAAAATTATCTTACTAACCGTACCCTATAGGTTTCTTATCAGAATTGTAAATCTAATAAGCTACCCGTTAAAGCAGGCGTCTTTCAAGGATCATGCGTCGCACCAATCCTATACAATATTTTTACCTCTGATCTTCCAAATCTACCTACAGGCTGTAAAAAGTCACTTTTCTGTGATGATACTAGCATCTCAGCCACTGGTAGGAGTCTTCGTATTATCTGCAGTCGACTGCAATGAAGCTTGAATATTTCTAATGATTACCTGAAAAAATGGAAATTTTCACTAATGCGGCAAAAACACAATTGATTGTGTTTCCGCATAAGCCAAGAGCTTCTTCTCTTAAACCAAATAACAACCATATTATTAAATGTAATGGTTTGAATTTAACGTGGTCAGATCAAGTTAAATACTTGGGTTTGATTTACGATAAAAAAACTCACTTTTAAGGATCACATTGATGGAATCCAAACAAAATGCAACAAATATATAAAATGTGTATACCCTCTTATAAATAGGAATCCTAGGCTCTGCCTAAAGAACAAACTATTAATTTATAAACAAATATTTAGACCGGCAATGCTATATGCAGTACCAATCTGGGCAAGTTGTTGTGCTACTAGGAAGAAAACGCTTCAAAGGATTCAGAATAAAATTCTGAAAATGATTTTGAAACGTCCTCCCTGGTTTAGTACAAATGAGTTGCACATGCTCGCAAACATAGAAACATTAGAAATTATAACGAACAGTAGGTATTATAAGCAACTTCCGACAAAAATCGTTGCAATCTTCAATTGCAACAATTAGCTCTCTTTATAGTTTATGAATTAGTTTATAAGATTTGTTTAGCTCCTTATTCACAAGATAAGTAGGTTTAAAACATCCTACTGAAAAAATACTTAAAAGCGAAAGCATATTATATCTTAATAATAATTAACTGAATCATGTAAAATAATAGGGATGAGAAGTCACCACTTGTGGCTGAACACCCACTATACTAAATTAGAAATGTAATGCAAACAAAACAATATAATCAAATAGAAAATAATATAAAAAATATGGGAAAAATGAAATAACCTCTTTGAAACGTTTTGTTGCGTAACTAACGTATGAAATTTCATACGCTGGGCTGATAGGGTATCAAAAAATCATTACAGAGAAATTTCGGCTAATATCCTTATATTTAGCACAAAATAATATCTTCAACCTTGCGAGATTATTCATTTAGCAGCTTTTTGAATGATTTTAACACTTCTCTCCTCTCTCGTACCGTTTCGTCTTATGATAGGTTCGTTGCATCAAGTCATCTTTCCCTCAATCTTTGCAATTATTTTAAGAAAAAGAACAATTTCTTACAAGAATTTACATAAAAAATGTTCTGATTAGACCCAGGCATGATTTGCAAAGTATTAAGCATTTGTTAACTTTGAATGCACTGACGCAACGTTAAAATCAGCCGGGTTCTAAAGAGGAAATAATTTTGCCCTAGAAAAAAAAAGATATCGGTTTAGCCTTGCGTATGAAATATCATACCTTGAACTACCAACAGAATTTTCGCAATTGTTTCACCAATTTCTTCCATTTTTTCGCACTGATCCACATCTTTCACACCTCTCATGGCCATTCGTTCTCAATCCGAAACAAAAATTAGTAATTTAGAAGAGAAATTTAATATGTATTGTTCATATTTTGGTTTGAATTTTGTCCAACTTTGACATTCGAAAACATAATGGAATTTTATAAAAAAAAAGATTATTGAGCAAACACATTATAAATTATAGGGTAGTAATTAACGTTCACAGAAGACCAGAAGTTTGAAAACGCCTTTATTGTATAACAAGTATGATCCAGAAATGTGTTGTTTTTGCGCATGAAATTTCATACGCTAGGACATAATGGGTTAAAAGGGTTTTCAATTTTACAAATATAACATGCAAAATGGAACAGTCAGCTGCAACTAATGTTTGCCATCTCTTCCAGCCACGCGCTACTTACATCAGATAAATATTTCGAAATGGAAATAACCTTTCCCTTCAGCAGGTAACTTGAAATACTGATAGCTTGAAACGTGACATCAGCTTTTATCACTGTCGCACTGATGATGGAAGGACTGCCTTCATGCGGAATAACGAAAAAATAATTGAAGACTTTTTTTTCATTAGGTGCAATCTGCAAATGAGAGCCCTCTTTTTTCGCTTTCTCTTTCGATTATTACTGCGAAACCATAAAACTTTTTAAATATTTATCAGAATGTTTCGCAAGACCATGGTTTTACTAGCTTATTATACGTACAGTTGAAGGGAAATCAGAAAGGTGACCGAGTAATTCGTGGAAGAGAAAGTAAACAAAGAGAGGCTCTCTTTTGCAGATTGGACCCATTTAAAAAAATCTTCATTTGCGGATTCTTTTTGGTACGGCTTTCGTTAGGGATCATCCATAAATGACGTAGCATTATATGGTGGAGGGGGGAGTTTTGTATTTTGTGATGATGTGTGACGACAGGGGGGTAGGGTGTCATGTCATGCTACGTAGCTTTTTTAAAGGGGAATAGAATAGAATTTTTAAAAAAAATTACGGTGACAAATGGGGGGGCAGGGATACCGTCAAGCTACGTAATTACCAGGGGGTATTTAGAGGTTTGTGACGAAATGCTACGATGGGGGAGGGGGGGTTTATGTAAAAATCACTCAAAAAATGCTACGTCATTTATGGATGATCCCTTAGTTGACAGTGTTGTCACATCCTCCGATTTCTATAATGTTGCAGAATTTTAGATTATGTTTCCGAGATTATTTTTATTAATAAATCACAGGTTTTCGCCAATTTCAGCATTGCAATATACTTTTAAATAGTTGCACATTTATGTATTGTTTCGGAAGAATAATTTTAAACAAATCATATATTGTTGTAAATTTCAGATTGTCAATGTACGCGCAAGCAACAAGTATAAACAGCGGAATTAGGTTATCGCTGTCATTGTCAGGCATTATTCAAATTTGTTTTACATGGTTGGTTATTGCCCTTAAAAGGGCTTTAAATTTATAAAAATAAATGGAACACTCAGTCAGACGCAACCACAGTTTGTCATCTCTTCCAGCCGCATGCTACTTCCATCTAGGGTTCGTCGCGGTGCGGATGTGGGCGGTAAAAGGATTGTCCGCATCACAACCGCAAAAGAATAATAAAACCGCACCGCTTACCGCAACCACACTTTATGTACCACACCGCACCGCGCGGTGATGCGGTAAATGCGGTAAAATGTATTTCATCAATAAGAACGACGCCATATTTGACGAAAAAATTGCTCTATACATTACATTTAATCAGGTGTCCGGTCTCAACCGGTACAGAATTATAGAACATTAGAAAAACTGCAAAAAATGTATGATGTTTTGTAGGATACAGCAGAAATGATTTTTAAAAATAGGGGGTTTTACGGACAATATATCTCAGAACTCTAACTTCCGCATTCTTCAAGAAACAGATGTATTCTCATTCAAAAATTAAGATTGCTCCCTTTTTTTTGTAAAGCATTTATTTTTTTTCATCTGTTTATTTGCGACTGGCTCGGTAGCCTTTAAGGTGTTAATGAGCCGTGTTAGTATTACATTGCAACTGAAATCTAGTTTATGTTACATTGTATATTTACGAAGGTGAAATGAGTAAAACAAGCAGTGGATACTTTTTAACTATCTCTTTCCACAATTGACAAATTAATGGATTTAGTGCTGTAACAATGATTTTTAGGTTGGCATCTACGTTGAGAGTGTCACATATTGTACTAATTAGTTGGTGGATTGAGACTAAAGATGGCATATTATTTGATTGTTCTTGCTGTTGACATCGCGTTCGTGGAATACTTTTCGATGATTTATGATGAACTATTTGTTCAGTACTATGCAGAGATGACTCTAGAGATGGTTCAGGTTCAATAGATGTTGAAGGTTGTTCAATACTAGTACTCGATAATTCTTTCGTATTGTTGTTGACTGCTTCGGTATATCTGTTTTTGTATATCCTCATTGTATTATCGTGGATCTTTTTTGTTTTAGAGATGTATACGGGGCATTTCCTTATATCTGCATGTGTACCATTACACTGATAACAGGCGTCTTTGTTGAATGCACATTTATCATTGGTATGATTTTCACCACATTTTTTGCAACACATTTTAAGGGAGCAATGCTTACTTGTGTGTCCGTATTGTTTACAACATGTGCAAAACATTGGCTTTTGAAAGAAAGGGCGTGTTGGAAACAGCACACGATGAATTTTGATATAATCGGGTAATATTGTTCCAGAGAATGTCACACGAATTTCTGGAGATGGCATAAACCGTTTTTCTTCTGGAGAATACTTCGCCAGACGACGAGTTTCCAAGATGGCAACGGGTGATAAGTTGGAGTTTTTGAAAACACCAACGCCTTACTGATGTATGGGTCTGCGATGACACCATCGGATTCCACTAAATAAGATGGAACAGTCGTACGGAATGTCGAGATATGGTTCTGGTTCTTCAAAAGATCATTAGTTGCTTTGCGACAATTCATGGTAACTTTTATTTTTTCATCAGTCATTTTGCGGATCTCCATTACAGATTTGTATCTACTGTGTAGAGTTTTCGAAATGTGCAACGCATTAATTGGGTCATTGCGTTGCCGTATGAAAACGATAAAAGGAGCAGAAGCACTTTTCGAGTATAATTTAATCCGATTGGCGGTTCGAGGGTCATTGTCAAAAACTGATAACTGGTTCACTTTGTGCAAATCTACACCATTTGTTCTTTTCGCCATTGTATTAAACTTACTGATCATTTGCGATTACACACCACGTTTCTATTCTTCTTTGGAAGAGATAAAGAGCCGTACTAGCCTCGTCGGCTGCTGGGGATCAACTGAAAGCATTTATTGTCCAGTTTCTTATTATTAGTTACATGTTAAATAAAACTTATAATTTTCTACGTTTTTCTCGTTTGCGGGTACAGTTGTCATATAGCATATAATCGATGAAAATTCTTTGAGAATTTGTTGGCGGGTCCGTTTAGATTGATGCTGAAAGGTCGGGTATATCCAGTCCTCGTGATGTATCTGTGAGAGCCGTCGATCCAGAGCCAAAAAAACGCTTCGCTGATAAGTCTTCAGATGTTCTTATTTTCGGTACATTGGAATAGGTGGTGCTCGATGCTATCCGTCTGACCAGGACAAATACTGCAATTTGAGTCAGCTCTCCTGTTCACCCTGTATAAAAAATCGTTGGTTACAAGTTTGCGATGCACAACTGAAAACCATGCTGAGCGTTGGCGTGAGCTTAACAGCTTGGAGTGGATGTTTTTAAAAATTCGCTTCCAGTCACGTTGTGGGTTTTCCCTGACTATTTTTGGTCCTTTTAGCTGTTGTACAAAATAGTTGTAAATTATACTAGAAGTAGGTGCTCTAGCTATTTCGTCCGTCAGGAAAGCTGTCTTTTTGATTACCGTCCGGATGTGCTCATACTTTCGTGGAACGCATGAAAGGTTTGGAGGATTTGCGTTGTGCTCCAGAAAACTCCACAAAAAGGGTAGATCTGAACCGATATGCATCATGCGGTTTGTTAGCAGGGCCTTGGCTTTGATAGATGGTGAGTATAGGTTTAAACCTCCTAGACGTTTTGGAAGTATAAGGATTTCGAAAGCAATTCTGGTCCAATTCTTCCCATACCACAAAAAGGAACCGATCCGCGATATAAATTTTCCAGCATATTTATTCGGTAGAGGGATGACTGATGCTGTGTACCAAATTTTTGACGTTATGAACGTGTTCAACAAAATTATGTTTTGTATGAGATTCAGATTTCTTGAGTTGTTCATCCACATACATGTTTGTACTCCCCGTAGAACCGCAAGCCAATTTTATTCAACAGTGCTTGAGAAGTTTTCGGCAAAATGTATCCCGGGAATTTTTACCGAGCATTGTATTTGCAACCATCTACTTCGTGATGTTGTATTCAAAAAGACGATCTTCAAGGCATTAGTTTTCTGCGTGTTGAGTTTTGCGCCAGAAACAGCTGTAAAGTCAGCAAAAATGTTTATAATTTCAAGTAACTGACATTCGCTTTCGACGAACATAGAGATGTCGTCCGCATATGCATTGAGTACTGAACGAGGAAATTGTCTACGCAGTTTATCAAGTAAAGGTTGTAAATAGATGACGAACAAAATCATTGAAAGTGGATCACCTTGGCGCACTGATCTTTGAATTTTTATTTCACTTCCCAATTTTTCGTTGACCAGTACTCTCGAGAAGCTGTTGTTCATGCAGAACATGAGGAGGTTAATCAGCTGCGGGTTGAAGTTCATATGCCCCATAGTTCTTGCAAGAAAGTTGTACTCAACTCTATCGAAGGCATGATCAAAGTCAAACGCTATCAACATTGAGTTTTCCTGCTACTGTTTTAGTTCACAAATACGGTCCAGTATTGTACGGGCAGTAGCTTCGAAAATGTTCCGCTTTCCATTACAGCATTTTTGATTTTTAGATAATACCAGTGGAAGGAGTGGGCTTATTCTTCTTTTCAAAATCCTCGTGAATATTTTGTAGTCAGCGTTCAGCAGTGAAATCGGCCTGTACGATTTTATGCTGTCGTTACTTTTCTTCTTTTTGACTAGTACGATCACACCATCAAAAACCTCCTTGGGGGCTTGTAAGGACAAGACTTCATTTATGATGAAAGTGAACTCTCGCTGAATCACTTGCTATGATTTTAAGTAAAATTCCTTCGGTAAGCCATCAATGCCAGGAGATTTTTTTGAGCTGCTTGCTTTAATTGCTTGTAGAACCTCTTCGGATGAAATTTCGCTCAGTATACGCTGTTTGTCCTCATTCTCGTTCGGGATGCATTGTGTTGGATTGAAATTGTCGTTTATTGTTGCGTGTGTGGAGGAGTCTCTTATTGTATCAGCACCATTCTGCAGCATTTTAATCGATGTTTCGGTTCGTCGAGTTTTTGGTTGGCTACGTGGAATATGGATGTGCTTTCGCCTCCGATGTATTCTTCGTTCCAACTCCTTGTTTGTTGTGCATAGTTCCGTTGAAGTAAAAGCATTTTTCCTTTAATGTGGTTGATAGTACTTAGCTGACTGGAATCGCCATAATAGCGGTCATAGGATGAACGAAGCAGAGCATAATACAATTCCATTGTGTCGCAGAAGGAACGTCTTTTTAACGAAGCTTTCCATCCATGTGCGAAAATTCCTTCGATTCCTAGTCCAATACACCCATTTGACGTGAAGTTCATCTATAACTGCTGGATCGTTTACTAAACTTGGGTGCATATGCCATACACCCCGACCAAGTGGGTTTCCAAGTGTGGGGAGCACAGTACGGATAATATATGCTTTATGATCCGAAAAAGCCGTTGTTGCAAAATGTTCTGTTCTTATCCACCCGCGTATATTGGGCGTGAAAAGGAAACAGCTAATTTGAAATACTGATAGCTTGAAACGTGACATCGGCTTTTATCATCTTTCGCACTAGGGTGGCCAGATAGAATTTTGGCGGATTGCACACTGACTTCATCATGTTTGACTGCTGATTATCTAATAAGAGTTGCTTAGGAAATGGTAAGTAGGAATTCATACCAATCCTACCCACATTAAAACCTCAACAGCATGATAGCCATCATTGCCGGCCGCCCCCATCTTCATTGTTCACGGGGAAGGATAAAGGATAAGGTAGACAGGAAGTGTTGATGCTCCACCTACTTAACGGAAGGACGACGATTCATCAGACTCTTCCATAGGTGTCGCGGAGTTGGTAGTTTGGAAGGGTATTAAGTCTAGGATTCGCTCCAAGCAAGCGATGCGACCTGTAAAGCATATTTTATTAGGTAGTTGTTTAGTTAGTCTTCGAGTGCACGATGACTCGAAAAAGAAAAGATCTTGTTTAGTTTTTGGTTCTTTTTAAACTCTGGGCAGCCGGCTACCGAGAGTATTCTTTGTTCCCTAGACAAAAGCAATTTGAACTCCACACAGCCGACCGTGAGAGTATTGCCTAGGTAAGCTAAACTTATCTGCGTAATGGGCCGGATCACTATTTTTTTGAAACAGTACTTAGAGGGAATTTGTTACTTATTCTCTACGATAAATTTATTGGGTTGAAAACTACCGAGTGACAACACATTATACAGGCAAAGATAGCGCGAGATGTTATAAATCATGGAAAGTATTTCTTATTTTCCATATCGGATTTTTTTTTTGGAATACAAGTACACGAGCGATAATAACGAACACTGAAGGGAAATATAAAGAATTGTTAACCTGATGCACGGGCTTGTTAGCAATAACGGAGCATGAAATTAAGTTCATATTTTTTTTCCTTTTTTATTAACGACTTATAGTCGGCTCCGACAGCATAGGTCATTAAATTGACTTTACGCTTGTCCGGACATGCCGCAGACTCAGGTGATTCGCATTTAATGCCAAAAGATCCTGACTACTGCGCTGCAGAAGACAAAAAGCTAAGTAACCGGGAAACTCTAAGCTTGTTCATTGACCCTACTCCACGCTTTTCTAAACTTTCTTACTTCAAATCCTTGCTCTCCCTTGAGTACTATGGCTCTTAATATTTGAAAAATACTTCACCTTCCAGTCCCTTGCTAATTATATGTCGTTACAATATAAAAATTAGGTTCATAAAAACAGACGCGGCGAATTTTCAATACGTATTGACCCGTGATCATCGATACTAGTCAGATTAGTCGTATTGGGGCTAATTTCCGATCAACTATTCATTTTTACGGCAATGTTTTCTCGACTAGATCTGTTCGCACCCTCTCATTCTGTTACTATCGGCAGAAGGCTGATAGCACCCAGTCGTCGCCGGTCTAAGGACCCAATGTCATCAATAGACTTAGACTCGCGTGGAGGCATGAGATTGGAAACTTGTGAGAATTTTGTTATCTAACCATTTGACGACCTTTATCGGTAGGCCTGGTTGTTGTCCCAAAAACATAGTGTTGACATAGAATTGTAAAACACTAAAACACAGATCTCAGACAAAATCCAACAAAAATGAATGTTGAGTAGAATATGTCCAAAATCAATAAAAATCGCTAGTTTTCGGTAGGAATAACAAAATATCGGTAGTTTTCCCTTGGTCGTCTGTGAATCGGTAGGGAAGACCTAAATCGGTAGGACTACCGATAAATCGGTAGGTCTGGCCACCCTGCTGTTGATGGAAGAACTGCCTTCATGAAGAATAACAAAAAAATATTTTCGGATTCTTTTTGGTACGGCTTTCGCTAGTTGGCAGCGTTGCCACACCCTTCAATTTTCTGAAACATTGCAAAATTTTGTAGTATGTTTCCGAAAGATTATTTTTAATAAATCACAGGTTTTCACCAATTTCAGCCTGGAAATGTACCTTTAAGTAGCTGCACATTTTTGTATTGTTTCGGAAAGATAAATTTAAACAAATCTCAGGTTGTTGCAAATTTCAGATTGTCAATATACGCGCAAGCAACAAATAACGAATATAAACTGCGCAATTGGATTATCGCTGTCAATGATTGGAAATATTCAAATTTGCTCTTTATTGTTTGTTATAGCCCTTAAAAGGGCTTTTAATTAAACAATAATAACATGCAGAATGGAACAATTAGTCAGCTTCAACTGCGAGGTTTGCCAACTCTTCTAACCGCGCGCTATTTACATCGGATAAATATTTAGAAGTGGAAAGAAACAAACAGCTAATTTGAAATACTGGTAGTTTAAAACGTGGTGACATCAGCGTTTATCACTTTCGCACTGATGATGGAAGGACTGCCTTCATGCAGAATAACGAAAAAATATTTGCGGATTCTTTTTGGTGCGACTTTTGCTAGTTGAAAGAGTAGCCACATTCTCTGATTTTCCATAATATTGCAGATTTTTGGATTGTTTCCGACAGATTATTTTGAATAAATCTCAGATTTTCACAAATTCCAGATTATCGATGTACATTTGAGTAGCAAGTTATTCTACAATATTGTACATTTTGGTATTGTGTTTCGGAAGGATAATTTTAAACAAATTACAGGTTGTTGCAAATTTCAGATTGTCAATGCACGCACAAGCAATAAGTAATGAATAAAAACTGCGGAATCAGGTTATCGCTGTCAATGATAGAAAATATTCAAATTGATTCTTTATTATTTGTTGCAGCCCTTAAATGGGTTTTTAGTTGCAACAAAATATGCAATTCAATGCAAAGGAACCATAGATTAGTTTCACTGCAGCAATAACTTACTCTAGTACTGACTCCCAAATTTTCATTCGGTTCAACAATATGCCAACACTGCGGAAAATTTATAGCGTTTCCCGCTTATCACACCATCCGGACGTTATTGCCAAGATGTTATTGGTTCGATATGCCAACAAATGGTATGGAACGAGTATGCGGCACTTCTATATATAGCCTTCTGATATTTGATAGTCACGTAGGTACGATCTATTGACGGCTCTGCCCGAGATAGATTGAATAATGTATGGGAGTTTTCACGTTTTCCGAGGTCTGTTCATTTTCACGGATTTTTTAATAGTGTACTATTGAAATACAAAAACCATATAACAATAAAACTAAGTTTGAGTTGTTTCCGAATGGTTTGATGGTAAAAGACGGAAATCCATCCATAAATAACAGAGTTATTAGCGTTCAAAATAGTGACGCAAAAACGTGACATCGTTTGATTTTAGATTTTAGAGTGACACCCAGCCCCAGATATTGCAGTAAGACATTTTTAATGTCAAAAACAACCTACTACAGTCAATTCCAATAAACAGTCTTTGTCATACGCTGCTAAATACAATCAAAAAGCAACACCATACCTGATACATTTTGAATCTGGAAACCTACTGCCAGTACCAACTGAATAGAAACAAAGATTGCATCCAGTGCCTCCAAAGCAATAACCAGCAACCCCAACAAAGAAGCAAACGTCGATGAAACAACGACAGATAGTGTTGTCATAGTGTAATGGCCCGTTGTTCGTCTTCTCTTAACTCACTATGGTATTCATTAACGAAATATTCTGTCAATAGGCCTTGTCTGCAAAACAGAATACAGAAGAGTAGCGTATAAGCCAAAATAATTATTGTCTATAAGGCCATCCAACCATTAAAACTTTATCATCTATCATCATGATCAAGTGGTTGATCACTTTTCTCACTTTTTAAAAAACAACAGCTTCAAATCACACTCAAATATATTGTTTTAACAAATTATAAAACTAAGGACGGGAACGACCACTCTGTTTGTAAATTCAAAGATGGTTTTTTGGTCTCGGGTTTCAATCACAAAACATTTATTTGGCGTTAAAGTCATCGTTTCAAAGGGAGTATCATTTTGTCTTCAGGACAACTACAATTTGTTATAAAGCATTACTAACATTTTTCACAGAGGACAATTTTTAACAAATTTACTCACAACGGCTACAAATATTTTCCTTTTCAAGTAGGATGTATCATTTGGACAGTGTCCAAAAGCGGCTGCTTTACAATAAAAAGCACAAACAATATATAAAGAAGCAAATTTGAACGTACATTTGATTTGAACATTTAATTCGCTTTGTATACTTACACACAAGCTTCCCGTGCACATCGAAACTAGATTGAACAGTAAAATGTTTCAAATTGGCAGCAGATCGCCAGAAAACAAAATAGAAGGAGAGAGGGAGAGCAAACGATTCGCAGTGACAGTTGGTGAGAGTAATCTTAAGTGCTGATTAATAGTGTGTAAGTGACTGCATCGGACCAAAATATGCTACATTCAAATTTTGAGTATCGGTTCAAAAATTAATTGTTGAATTGTCGGTGTAAATATGACACGCACTCCAGTGCGCACGCCGATGGTGAATCGGATACTGTTCACTCACCAAATTGAATCGGTTTGCCCATCTCTAATTAGGACAGCATCTAACGCATTTTTTGTTCTATGATTGCACTACAAGTCAGGCTTTCGAAACTTTTTAAACCTTTTAATAAAAACACACGCAGACGCACATAGGGACTATTCATAAATTACGTAACGCTTTTGGGGGGATGGAGAAGGTCAAGTTGTGACATAGGGGGAGGGAGAGTAGGTTAGATCGCTACGTACAGAGTTATTAGCGTTCAAAATAGTGACGCAAAAACGTGACATCGTTTGATTTTAGATTTTAGAGTGACACCCAGCCCCAGATATTGCAGTAAGACATTTTTAATGTCAAAAAAACCTACTACAGTCAATTCCAATAAACAGTCTTTGTCATACGCTGCTAAATACAATCAAAAGGCAACACCATACCTGATACATTTTGAATCTAGAAACCTATTGCCAGTACCAACTGAATAGAAACAAAGATTGCATACAGTGCCTCCAAAGCAATAACCAGCAACCCCAACAAAGAAGCAAACGTCGATGAAACAACGACAGATAGTGTTGTCATAGTGTAATGGCCCGTTGTTCGTCTTCTCTCAACTCACTGTGGTATTCATTAACAAAATATTCTGTCAATAGGCCTTGTCTGCAAAACAGAATACGGAAGAGTAGCGTATAAGCCAAAATAATTATAGTCTATAAGGCCATCCAACCATTGAAACATTATCATCTATCATCATGATCAAGTGGTTGATCACTTTTCTCACTTTTTAAAAAACAACAGCTTCAAATCACACTCAAATGTATTGTTTTAACAAAAAATAAAACTAAGGACGGGAACGACCACTCTGTTTGTAAATTCAAAGATGGTTTTTTGGTCTCGGGTTTCAATCACAGAACATTTATTTGGCGTTAAAGTCAACGTTTCAAAGGGAGTATCATTTCGTCTTCAGGACAACTACAATTTGTTATAAAGCATTACTAACATTTTTCACAAAGGACAATTTTAACAAATTTACTCACAACGGCTACAAATATTTTCCTTTTCAAGTAGGATGTATCATTTGGACAGTGTCCAAAAGCGGCTGCTTTACAATAAAAAGCACAAACAATATATAAAGAAGCAAATTTAAACGTACATTTGATTTGAACATTTAATTCGCTTTGTATACATACACACAAGCTTCCCGTGCACATCGAAACTAGATTGAACAGTAAAATGTTTCAAATTGGCAGCAGATCACCAGAAAACAAAATAGAAGGAGAGAGGGAGAGCAAACGATTCGCAGTGACAGTTGGTGAGAGTAATCTTAAGTGCTGATTAATAGTGTGTAAGTGACTGCATCGGACCAAAATATGCTACATTCAAATTTTGAGTATCGGTTCAAAAATTAATTGTTGAATTGTCGGTGTAAATATGACACGCACTCCAGTGCGCACGCCGATGGTGAATCGGATACTGTTCACTCACCAAATTGAATCGGTTTGCCCATCTCTAATTAGGACAGCATCTAACGCATTTTTTGTTCTATGATTGCACTACAAGTCAGGCTTTCGAAACTTTTTAAACCTTTTAATAAAAACACACGCAGACGCACATAGGGACCATTCATAAATTACGTAACGCTTTTGGGGGGATGGAGAAGGTCAAGTTGTGACATAGGGGGAGGGAGAGTAGGTTAGATCGCTACGTAACATGTTTTCACCGAAAAAAAAATTCAAGGAATTTGTTAAGTGATAGAGGAGGGGGGATGGAGAAATTTGTGACAATATGTTACATAGAGGGAGGGGGTGTCAATTTTGGGCAATTTTTGCGTTACGTAATTTATGAATGGTCCCATAATAATCTGTCACTGCAACCCGCCATTTGTTTGAAATCCCAAGTGACATTAGGAACCTATAGTTTGTCTGGAGCGACATTATAGGTGTCCGTTTTTAGTCTCATGAGTGTTAGATACATACTGAAATAAAAAATAAAACAATTTTATCAATAGGCCCGTTCATAGTATCTAATATAAGAACTGAGATATAAACTTACAATAATAATCCAAAAATTCAATAACTCGCATAAATAACTTCACAGCACGTGAAACTCTCAAAGTTAATTATGCATAAGACATAAATTTTAAGAAACGCTTGTACGTGGTATACCGATGATCACTGTCTATAACGAAAGCATGCGCAAAGCTTCGTTCTGACAGGAGAATTTGCTCACATGTCAAAAAAATATTTATTACTTTACCCTTCGAATATCAGTTGAAAATAATAATTATACCAATTGCTGTTGGTTCTTTTTTTTTCAATTCAATTAGTGCCTATTACTGCAATTGACAGCTACATGCAAAGCAGTTAATCGCTATCGTGTGTGTCAACAATGTAAACATAACAGATGTTACTAAACAGAGTTAATTTGATCGGTATCCTTTGAATTCGGGGTTGGGAATGGCTATGTCAATGTAGGGGAGAGCAGCAATCAGAATGAATTCATGCGAAAGGATCTCCCCTGCGTTAGCAAGTGATATGAATAATGGCAATAAAGCTTTTGTGAAAATGCTAGTCGCTAATTAGAGGGTGTTGATTCGATAATCGGCACTACAAGGAGGGTGGGTACATTTCACAATACACAATGTACTGACTTACATGTATAGCATTGAGACGATGAAATATATAATAATGAATAGTTGATTGCGCTTTGTTATGTCATGCGGTCAATTTATATACACGATTCGGTAGGAAATTACTTCAAAATTGGAAGATTACGTATCAGTTTTTGAGTAGGATTCATTTCAAGACAAACAAATTACAGAAAATATTTGATTTTAACCTGTCCCGTGTTTACCTCAAACGCATCACAGTAATTCTCAAAGCTTCACCAGTTATTTTATTAACGTTGTTAGTGAAAAACAAGATAGAGAAGTGATATTTTTAGATTTAACCCTCAGACTACGCAATGTTAGAAAAATATTTTTGGAATTGATCATTAAATGAATAGTTTTCGAACGAATGTTAATCTCAAAAAAAATTTAGTGTTCCATTGCATACTTTCAACCAAAAACCGGCATAATCTAGGATGATATGAGAGATATCATACATACACATATCACTGTTTGATCATTAGTTTGCAGAACTCATGCAAAGTACTATGCTATATTTCATTTTAATAAAGAAAAATTTAGGTGAAAACTATTTTTCTCCATTGAGGAAAAAATTGTTTAAAACAACAAAACCTTTAGCAGAATTAGTTCTTCAATTTGCGTTTCGGCTTCGTCTCATCAGAATCCAACACTAACCTACTGACAGAACTAAGATAGCGCCGGATTGATGCTTGGTCCAAAAAGGGAAACCAGTATTTGTGTTTCAGAGCAAACCTCTACTCCCGCGTGATGTCCAACAAGAAAAGGAGTTCTGATTAATCTGATGAGAATTATTGAAATTGAACCTTGGCTTAGCTTAGCAAGCCAATGCAATATATACTATGCTATATTTCTCCTCAGCGCAAAAAAAAAAATTAGGTGAAAACTATTTTTTCTTCATTGAGGACAAAATTGTTTAAAATCATCTTTGCGCGTGAAGAGCACAAAATTTATAACTAAATTGGTTATGGTATTTGCGTTTCGACTTCGTCTCATTAGAATCTGACACTAACTTTGTGACAGAACTAAGATAGCGCCGGTTTGACACTAGCTCCAAACACCGAAACCGTGGTTTAGAGCAAACCCCTAATCCTACGTGATGTCCCACAAGAAAACGAGTTCTGATTAAACTGATGAGAATTGATAAAATCGAAAATTGCTCAAATAAAATCTAACGGTAAACTCCTTTTTAATGATTGCTCTGCTGATTATTATTCAATTTTGTTCCCGAATGGACCTACATGCTATTCGTCTATAAGGGATTCATCAACAATTGATTTGGTTTTGATAGATCAAAGTCACATTTTAGCGAATTGATTACACATGCTGACTTTGATTCTGATCACCTTCCAGTAACTTTTTCACTTTCTCTAGAAGTAGTTTCCAATCTCATTAGCTCAGTGTTCAATTGGCACCAGGCACGTAGCCAGAGGGGGGGCTAGGGGGCTAAAGCCCCCCCGAAAATTTTCAAAAATAAATTTAAGAAACAACATGTTTTTCGGTGACTCTTAAAAAAATTGAATCTTGTTTGGTTTCAACAAATTAATGCGAGAATTGTGAGGAAGATTGCTATTTCGAACCACCGAAGACAGCGGTCAGGATATCTACTCAGTATGCTGAGTGTGATAAAACAGTTCCCTTCATATTGTGTGACTCGTCGGAAGACAAACGAAACTGCTACTTTAATTCTTGCTGTGGGGATCTGTCGAATGATTGAGTCGCAGAAGCAAGAAGTAGTGCTCCAGCCAAATACGGAGGCTATTGACTTCAGGTCTTTTCGCATAAGATCGATCTTATGCGAAAAGACCTGAAGTCAATAGCCTCCGTATTTGTCTGGAGCAACATTAATGATGTGAAATATTTGCTGAAGGTGATTATGGAGGTTATGCTTACGAACATCGCCTTTAACGAGTTTAACCATGTCAGGCGTTCAGTGCTGATGCCATTTAACAAATTAGCCCAGGCGAAACCAGTCATTTTGCATAACAACTTGTAACATGTGGTTGATCCTCATATATATGGACGATGAGAAAATCAATGCTCGGCTACAAAATCTGATACCACTTACTTGCACCGTGGCTATTAAAAGATTCCTGTCACATTTGTAAAAAATGGTATTCATTATAAAGGACACATCTAGGAAGTATATTAAATGGTGTTTTTGTGGTGAAAATCTAGGTGAACAGACATATTTCCTCCAACCTGACCCTGCACGTAAAAACTGAATGCGATAGTCTCCAAAACCATTTCCTGAAAAACAAACATTTGCCAAATTTTGGCTGCTGTTCGGATAATATTGACGACAAAAACTGCGTCTAGTATCTCAAAATCAACGGTCGGCACCATCATTGAGGAAGTCGACACTCGTGACCCGTCAGAAATTCGCGAACATGGACATGGCAGTAACCACTATGATGATAAGGAAGTGTACGAGATAGAAATGAACACCACCGCGACACTGTTGGTTAGGAAAAATATTTCTCAGCCTAGTAAATAGTTCTCCACATGCAATCGCTAGTTGTTCGCACGAGATCTGTAGGACAACCATTTACGTTTTATCACTTTCATTGTTCACATCATGGAAATATATTGAAGACACAAGGCTTCATTTAGCTAATGCATTGAACCGAATAAAATAAACGAAATATATAATAAAATTGCAGAAGTTTTATAGAAAAGTGAGCTCAAAAACTGTCCCAAAATGAGAACTTTATCGCTAGTGGTTGTGTCTAACAAAGCTCAGATATTATGTTATATATTAGCCAGAATAAAGTTAGTTAAAGCATAAGCAGATTGAATTTCTGTAATAGGTTAGTGCACTGTACGCTTAGTAGAAACATCAGGCATCTCACTCAAGCGTGCTAGACAAAAACATTTCCGTTAGTTGATGACAATATAGTCGAGAAGACAGTTTTTGTTTTCGCGTCATTTTAATGCAATAGTATTTCTGTTGACACTCAATTTCATTTTATGCGGAGAATGCGGTCCGTATTTAAACATTATTAGTCCGCAAAGTAGTGATATTTTAAACAATCGAACAATAAGCAAGAAAAATGCCAAAAAATAAACAAGCCAAAAAGTGGTAAAACAGCGGTTTTTCTGAGGTGTTCATCAACCCAAGAATTGTATACCGTCGTATATTACTAATGTTGTTCACATACAGAAACGTACATAGTAGCGGTAGGACTATCTGTTGTGATTTTATCCTTACTTTTCAACGGATGTCAATAGATGCTAAACCACATATTAGTCAATCAATCATAATAAACTTAATGTTGTAAGCAGCAGCATTTCTGTCTCTTTCGATGGTTTCCAATTAATGTCCATGTAAGTCTAAAAACGACGTGACGATACAGTGAACAAACATCAGTAGCCTATCACGGAGAGCGACTAAAATGTTGTAACTAGTTGAGTCTACAGTCAATAAATTGGGATTAATGTTTCGATTTCATGTTTTCGTTTTATTTGTGTTCGTTATGGAATAAAATGAGAGAGATGAGCAGAGATCACGAAGAAAAAGAGAGAAAAAATAATAAATAAATTGAAATCGACCCAAGAGCAGCTGTTCTATATTTTCTGGGCACTCAACTACAGAACAACAGAAATCATCAAAGAAAGTTGGCCTTACATCTACGTTACTCTTCGACAGAGGTGAAGTAAGTGCGATGTATACCCGTCCATATGTCGGAATAAAGAGATGCTGAAATTATTGAGCTTGTTCATATTTATAATATTTCTTTTTTTTCAATCTAAAATTTTATTTGAAACGGCTCAATGCGTTAGCACAACTGATCCGTGGGTCTTTTAATTTTTTTTACAATAAGTAAAAATAAAAAAAATTCTAAGAATGTCGGTCTGCCAGATCTTGTTGACGCAGTTTGCTGCTGCGTGTTGAGATCTTTTTCCTTGGCGGTGAGGCCGCTTGGTGGTCATTCAGTCTGCCTTCTCTCACGTTATCGTTCCCGTCCATGTCGTCATCGGTACTGCTTTCTTCCTGTTCACGATCAGAGGTTCTTATTTGTTTCTCGTTCTTATGGGTCGCTGTTGTATATCCGTCTTCATCGGTATTTGCTTCTTTATTGGCGATGCTAGTTGCTGGTTTGGGAGCGGTTGTCGTGGTCGTTGTACCTGCATTATTGGGTAATTGGATCGTTGTTTTAGGTTTATCTGAAGGTATCGGTGGCTGCGTGTTAGAGTTGGCTGTAGTAGATGAGTTTTGACTAGTTGCTTCGGCGCATGTTTTTCCGTAGTAGGCTGTATAGTTACAGAATTGGCATGTTGGGGTCTGCCCGGGATATGTAATTAGCGTTGTTTGCTTATAGGTCACGCCATCCTTCAGTGATTTGCATTCGATAGTCATGTAAGAAGGTATTGGTTTAGTCACTCGCATTCTCACAATACGAACGCCATTGGGAATGCCGGAGAAAAAATTTCTCCAGGTGTCATTCGTAATAGATTCTACTTCTCCATATTGCGACATGATTTGTTTGATGAAATCCTCCTTCGTGCGCGGGGCCAAATCATGGATACGCACGTCCACCATGTCGTTTTCCATATGCACGGGGATCTTGATTCTGGTGTTATTAAATTCGACCTCGTGTTGCATGTTGTTCTTTGCAATAAAGTTTTCGGCCTCTGCTAAGCTTCTAAACGTGATCAAAACACAGTTTTTACGTGATGTAGCTGAATGTAGGTAACTTCAGCGAGATTAAGCTCCATTTTCACTTTAACTAATTGTTCCACTTCCTTAACTGTTCGTGTTATCCCGTAGCACAGGCACTTTTGCTTCATTTGGCAAACTCATTTTACTCCGCAGCCGGGGGCAACGATACAATTTGTATGTGCACTGATATAGAACAATAGCTAGCTTGATTCACTGGTGCCTGTAGCCTGCTATAGCGTAGCAATTTTTTTTGCTTCTGCTTTTTGCGACATCAGAAGGTAGACCTTCTAGTTTTTTTGGTAATACATTTAACAAATTTCACGTACCGTCAAGTCCCCAGTTACCGTGCGTTTAGGTGGATTTGACGTGACTTCAAATCCTGTTTTTTTAATCGCCCTCATAGTCACCGTAAAAATACCTATCTAAATACGTCACAATTTAGAAATAATATAAAACTATTACCAACAAAACGAGAATAAGTAGTTGAGGACATTTGTTTGGCACCAGTGCACGTTATATGATCAACTTACGGTGTATTTAAAATTTTGATTCAACTTTAGTTGGAATGTTTCAATAAAACGATGAAACGAAAGGATTTGGGATCTCTCCGATGGATTTAGGGAGCTAGTTCTTTAAATTTCGTGATTTTGAAACTGCACGGTGAACGACACATGCACGGCGACTGGCGATTTGAAGGAAAATTAGAAGATATTAGTAATCAGTGTTTTCATTCGATTTGTAGACAATTTTCTTTAATCAATTAAATTGTGGGCAGTTTCCTTCAGTTGATTTAATCATTTAAATTTATATTTTGATCCTATTGATTACCAAAAATCCTTCCTAACTGGGGTTCTAATCTACCCGACCAAGGCTAGTCTTGAAAATAGTTTCATTTAAATAGAATATATCAAAAAATTGTGTTAGCATGATGCCTTGGAACTGGTAATACTCGCAGAACACCAGACAAAGAAAATAGAAGTTGAACCGTCTCTGCGCATCTACAAATCGCTTGCTAAATCACAAGATTTTGTACGAATTTCGACATTCTCTTCGTTCGAACATTTTATGGATATTTTTCTACTCATTTCGGTTTAGCATCTTCTACGCCTTTTAAAGGTGTAGCTTGGAACACCTAGTGTTTTCCAGCACCATCAAGCATTGTCATATTCGGTTAGCGCATAAATACTGTGAACTCTAGAGTATACTTTGTTGTAACGAGAGTAAGTACTATAACCTTTCTTGTGACAATGAACATATTTTTAGGATTGTCTTTGATTTGGAATTGATTTCATTATGAACTTTTCAAAATTTAATTTAGTTTCTAGTGACTATATCAAATTGTCAGAATTAAAAGCTTTATGCAAATTTTTTTAAGCCCCTCCCGAAACAAAATCCTGGCTACGGGCCTGATTGGCACAAAGGGGCCATGCATAAATGACATAGCATTTTGGGGGTAGGAGGGGTATACCAAATTCGTGACGAAGAGTGACGAGGGAGAGCGTAGGGTCAGAAGTTGTGTGACGTAGTATTAAGTTTAATTGTTTTTGACGGGCTTTAAAACCCAGTGATTACAGAAATCAATTTAATGTCCCTCCATTCCTAAGAAAAATAAATTGAAATTTATACATGGGCGGGTTTTAATGTGGTAAGTTTTTCGATTTGCGGAATTGCAAGCTAGCAAAAAACAAAAAGATTGTACGCGGATTTAACTTACTACATTAGCTAATTTTGCTAACTAGAAGACTTAGTTTGATAGCTGATAGGTACAATTTTTTCTTTTCGATTTCAACTAAACATTTCAATGCGTGGTCAATCCAAAAACTCAAATGTACTCGGTAGTATATTACTACAGGTGTAGAAAGAATGTGTTCAATTGCACCTCCGTTTAATTCATATAGAACAAAGGAAGAATAAAATTTCATTCCTTTGATGATCACGTTTTGAATCACGTAAAGTAATGGCTACAAAAACTAACGACCTAACTGAACGGTGCTTTTGAAAAAATAACTGGTTTCTCGTCCCTGCGTGCCCCAGTACAGTTTAGTTTAATGCGACGAAAAATCAGGTATTTTTCAAAAGCAGCATTCGGATAGGTTTTCTAGCAACTAAAGTTACTGCGCCCAAATTCATCTTAGCTTCTCTATTCATCCCACCCATTTGCAGACATTAGTTAGAGCAGTATCTGCTATCTCTATTCAGCGCATTAGCTCAAATGGCAGGATGAATAAGAGCACGTTGCACTCGACTTTTTGCTTCGCTCAAACGCGAGCATTTTACTTTTTCCTGGCAAAAAGTCTTCTTAGGAACGAAGCAAAGATGATGATATTTAAGTGCAATCCAGTCTCTCTAAGTCGAGTTATCACCGAAATAGTGTAACATCCTGACTAATGAGATGAATAAAGGCTCGTCTACCATATTTCGCATAATTCGAAACATGACGAACGCGGAGGTAAGCATATTTTTGCCTTTCTCATGTAGAAAGGTTATGCAATCGGAATTTCGGAATTTCGACTTTTTAACCGAGGCCCGCAAGGCCTCGGTTTATTTATTGCAACTTCATCTTTGACGCAAATCGCCATACAGATTGCCATTAAAACTAATTACATAACTACTATTCATCACAATAAACACAGCATATCAAATTTATATAACTTAACATACATAAAAACACTTATTCTGTCGGTTCCCATACGTTAAATTTCTCGTGAAATTCGCGAAAGTAAGTCCCTCTCGGCCAAGTCGACGGCGACAATGCAGCATTTCTCAATTACAAATCTACTCCAACCTTGAATGAAATGAAAGGTATCGTAGCTACTTCTTTCCAGTCTGGCATAAGTTTTTTCACAACAGCAGGGTTCTTTCCGAGCGATTTTGTTACCATATCCGCGATGTTTCTTTCAGTAACTGAATTTTTCACTCTCGTGAAGAATAGCCAGCAGAGGTTAGCGGAGGAGCTCGGCAACGAGTTAGACAAATTACCAAGACCAGAAACGTTTCGGGAGCCATGCTGCAGTTGAATTGACGAGAACGGAGAAGATTGGTCTGAAGGAGAGCTTGAGCCAGTAAACGATTGGGTTACTTCATACGATCTACCAGCAATCGTTTCGATGATAGCCGCGACCTGTTGCTTCAATTTATGCACCTCTAGAAATAAATCCAATGCACAGTTTTCAGTCTGCGATTTCGTGTGCACAGCAGCAATAGCAGGTCGCCCGGGTACAAAGCCGGCAGACTCCGATAGTAACTTTCGTTTCTTAGAAAAAGCCTCAAAGTGACGAGCATCGATCATCATATCGGTGCAAGGCGTACACATCCATAAGATGTTTCGCTGTTGTGTACGGCTAAGTGCCTCTTCTATCGTGAGTGCAACACATTTAGCATGATATTCGTCGGAGTAAAAGCCTTTACCTGGGATGGGACGTGCAAAGTAAAATTAAGTAACTGTCACCGCGAACCGGCAATGACCTGTCATTGCCAACCGAACCTTTCTTGATGATTTTCATTTTCTTGTGATAGACAGTGTCTGGGTAGTATCGTAATATCCTGGCTATATACACGGTGTTTTTAGAAAAAAATATTTTACATGCAATATAATTGGACTAAACCGTTTTGCGCGTTAAGGGCACAAGATCTAATAAAAATTAAGTTTTGCTTTTTTGTGTTTCGAATTCATCTCGTCAGTAACTAGCACCATCTGAGTGTCTAGTTAGGCGATGCATCAGAACTAGTACCCAAATTAGCACTAGTTAGACACAAAAAATTCCAAACAGTTCTCACGACATATGTGAACACCTAAAGCCACATGTCCCGAGTGATGTCCCGGGAAGCAAATATAGCTCTGGATTGCTGACGAGAAAGTGAAGACGAACTCTTGTCTTTTGATTCAAGAAACCAAACGCCGTGTATTGTGCAATATAATTGGACTAAACCGTTTTGCCCGTTAAGTGCACAAGACCTAATATAAATTAAGTTTTGCTTTTTGTGTTTCGAATTCATCTCGTCAGTAACAAAAGCAAAACTTAATTTATATTAGGTTTTGTGCCCTTAAGGCGCAAAACGGTTTAGTCCAATTATATTACATAATACCAGGCGTTTGGTTTCTTGAACCAAAAGACAAGAGTTCGTCTTCGCTTTCTCGTCAGCAAACCAGAGCTATATTTGCTTCCCGGGACATCACTCGGGACATGTGGCTTTAGGTGTTCACATATGTCGTGTGAATTGTTTGGAATTTTTTGTGTCTAACTAGTGCTAATTTGGATACTAGTTCAGATGCATCGTCTAACTAGACACCCAGATGGTGCTAGTTACTGAAGAGATGAATTCGAAACACAAAAAAGCAAAACTTAATTTATATTAGGTCTTGTGCCCTTAACGCGCAAAACGGTTTAGTCCAATTATATTGCATGTAAAATATTTTTTCGAAAGGAAATGTGAAAAATTCTTTGCCTTCTGCTTAGTAGGAGTTGGGCGTTGCACCCAAGTCTACCGCATGGTCTATGGTAGAACATAACTCATCATCATCATGATGATGAGTTATGTTCTACCATAGACCATGCGGTAGACTTGGGTGCAACGCCCAACTCCTACTAAGCAGAAGGCAAAGAATTTTTCACATTTCCTTTCGATCATGCCCATATGAGCCTGCCTAGTTCTTGTTTTCCGTTCTAAGTTTATAACTGATTCGCTCTAGAATACCTATCCGTCTTTCAATTTCATTGCTTTCGTTTCTCTTAGTCTCAAATTTGCCGAAAATAGCCAACAAAATCGATACAGTAGAACCTTGCGGCAATTAAAACATAGTGACATAACAAAAAGCAAAACTTAATTTATATTTTACATGTTACTTAGATGCATATACATGCACAGAAACAAATATGAAAAATGCAACGACAACACGTGCAATTTTATTATTCTGCTCAACAGTTATGGTTAATGTTGTTTTACACAGCTCATAACGATAACGTAATTCATGTCATGCTTGAGCTCTATTATTTTCGGCAAATATCTGTACCTCATCGGCCGAAATCTATTTTTTTTTACAATGGAGAAGACCTTTACGTCCTAGCCCAGTACACGTGCTATTGGTAGGGTCCAATCTAACACACGGGGTGCACTGGGGGCGTGTCGGGCTCGAATGGTGACGCTGCCATTAATACTGACTAAACTCCATTGGGCTCCGCCATCATTCCTCCCAGGAACTACCTCTCGGTATTACTTCTGGAGGATGGCTGTACTAAATGTACTCATTCACTCTCACTCACGCGTTCATACGTCCTGTATGAGGCTTACTTGGGTGCTCTCTCAATCGCACTTTGATTCACTCTCAAACACTCCCACATGAGGCTGACTTTTGTGCTCACCTTTTTCGTTCGTTGCGAGGCTGACTTGTGTGCTCACCTTACTCATTCCTTGCTAGGCTTACTTTTGTGCTCACCCCACCCATACCATGTGAGGCTGACTTGGGTGCTCACCCTATCACCTGATTCACTCTCGATCGTGCCACTCTATTGTACCTCTGTCACTCCCCCTGGCATCCCATGTGGGACATTTTTCTTAGGCCCTACTTCTGACATACCATTCGAGGCTGACTTGTGTGCTCACCTTTTTCATTCCTTGCTGACTTTTGTGCTAGCCTCTACCATACCATGTGAGGCGGACTTTTGTGCTCACCCTTAACATGCCGTGTGACACTGACTTGGATGCTCACCCTTTCACTCCTCTGCCACGCCATGAGGTATCGATAGCTAAGTCCCAACATACTACGCTACGACCCTCCTGTCTTGGCATGAGGCAGTCCACTTATACGCCTATACACTCACTCTTCTGTCTTGCTTCGGGGTGGCTGGGTTTACCCCTTACGCGGTTGCCAGTCGCTGCGCCAAACCTACCTCGGCATGAACAGAGCATTCACTCCCTTTTTTGCGCTTGGCCTTTTTCGCTCCAGTTAACCAATCACTAGTTAGCCGTGCCCGTCATCTGTTGCTCGGTTCGCCAGATTACCTGTAGCCTACTGGCAATCTGGATGGTAGCAGTCGAGACTGCGTTCCACTTCTCCACCGTTTGACACATCCGCTGAATAAGGGTATCAGGGGTTGTGTCCCAGCCACAGACGTCAAGCATTGCTCTTCTTTCGACGTCGAACCGATGACATACGAACAGTATGTGTTAGGCAGTTTCGTCTACACCTGGGCAGTCCGGGCAGACTGGGACCTCCGCATGCCCGAACCTGTGGAGGTACTGTCGGAAACAGCCATGGCCTGACAGGAATTGTGTCAGGTGGAAGTGAACTTCCCCATGGGGTCTTCCCACCCAGCTCGATATGCTAGGTATCAGCCGGTGGGTCCACCTACCTTTCGAGGAGTTGTCCCACTCACGCTGCCATCTGGCGACCGAGGTCACCCTGGTGCGCTCACGGGCTCCCCTATTTCCACGTAGCTCAAAGCACTCCTCATCTTCCCGAATGACCAGCCCGACTGGCATCATGCTCGCTATCACGCAGGATGCATCGTGTGATACCGTGCGACAGGCAGATATCACTCTGAGGCACATCACTCGGTAGGTGCTCTCCAGTTTCTGTAGGTAACTGGTTACCCTCAGTGCTCTTGACCATGACGGGCCGCCGTACCTGAGGATGGATACGGCAATGCCTGCCAGTAGCCTACGTCTACTGGCGCACACCTTTGAGCTGTTGGACATCATTCTCGATAGAGCCGCAACAGCAGTCGACGCTCTCTTGCATGTATATTCGACATGGCTGCCAAAGGTCAGCTTGTCGTCTATAATGACTCCGAGAGACTTCAGACTTCGCTGTGAAGTGATCGCGACTTCTCCCACATGGATAACTGCATGTTGTGCCGACTTGCGGTTGTTGACGATAACTACCTCCGTCTTATGATGAGCGAGCTCCAGGCTTCTCGCGCTCATCCATTCCTCCACCGTGCTGATCGCGTGTTCTGCGGTTAGTTCTACCTCAGGAAGTGACTCCCCGTAGACCTCTAAGGTTACGTCGTCAGCAAAGCCGACGATCTTGACCCCAGGAGGGAACTTCAGTCTCAGAACCCCGTCATACATGAGGTTCCATAGCACCGGGCCTAGGATCGAGCCCTGCGGGACTCCGGCGGTAATCGGAACCCTTTTCTGACCGGCATCGGTCTCGTATAGCAGTACGCGGTTTTGGAAGTAACTTTCCAGGATCCGGTACAGACCCACCGAGAGCGCGATGGCATCCCAGCTTGCGCTGTTGAATGCGTTCTTCACGTCAAGTGTCACTAACGCGCAGTATCGATTACCTCGCCTTTTCCGTTGGATCGCTATCTCGGCAGTATTTATCACTGAGTTGAGAGCGTCCACTGTGGACTTACCCTTCCGAAAGCCAAACTGGTTGCTTGACAGACCGTCCGTACCTTCCGCGTACGGGGTTAGCCTGTTGAGGATGATCCTCTCAAGCAGTTTGCCAGTCGTGTCGATCAGACAGATTGGTCTGTACGCCGATGGGTCGCCTGGCGGCTTCCCGGGCTTCGGCAACAGCACCAATTTCTGCCTTTTCCATCTATCGGGGAAACGGCACTCGTCATGGCATCTCTGCATAGCTAGCCTGAACATGTTCGGGTTCGCTATGATCGCTACCTTGAGAGCGTTGTTTGGAACTCCATCCGGCCCTGGAGCTTTGTTCATTGCTAGGAATTTAGCCACTGCGAGTAGTTCTTCATTCGTCACTGGAGCCACCATTTCGGCCGTGCCCGCCCTGTCTCGTAGTGCAGGTGGCCATGGGCTCGAAACGGGAAGAGTACTTCGATAATCGTTGCCAACCGGTCCGGAGACCGTTCTGGGGGTGAGGAACCCCCTTTGGTCTTGGCCATCACAATCCTGTAGGCGTCACCCCACGGATTCGCGTTGGCACTCTCGCACAGGTTGTCGAAACACGCTCTCTTGCTGCTTTTAATGGCCTTGTTAAGGGCCAATTTCGCAGCTCGAAACACTTCACGGCGGTTCTCTCTTGCATCCTCGGTGCGAGCTCTTTGCATTCTACGTCTAGCTCTGAGGCAGGCTGACCGTAGAGCTGCAATCTCGGCACTCAACCAGTATACTGGGCATCTACCGTTTCTTGGCAGTGTTTTTCTCGGCATAGTGGCGTCGCACGCGCGTGATAGAACAGATACCAGCGCATCCCCACTTAGACTGTCGGTGTTGGCCTCCAGTCCCAGGGCCGCGGTGAAAGCTTCGCTGTCGAAGTGATTGGACTTCCACCCGCGTACCTGACAGGGATCTCCCGCCTTCGGATGCTGCACACCATAGTTGATCCTAAAGCGGATTGCTAAATGATCACTATGGGTGTAGCCTTCGTCTACCCTCCATTCCATGCCTGGAGCCAGACTCGGGCTGGCAAATGTTACGTCAATCCACGCCTCCACTCCGTTTCTACGAAATGTACTAGCGGAGCCATTATTAGCTAGCACAGTATCGAGTTTCGCAAGCGCCTCCATTAGCGCTTGACCCCTGCTATTTGTACAGCGGCTGCCCACCCCACTGCCCAAGCGTTAGAGTCTCCCGCTATGACTACCGGTTTCCGGCCCACTAGGTCCGACGAGAGCCTGTCGATCATCTGGTTGAACTGTTCTATTGGCCACCTTGGTGGAGCGTAGCAGCTGCAATAGAACACACCATTGATCTTGGCAATCGCAACACCCTCGGCGGAGGAGTATATTACCTCTTGAACCGGGAACCGTCCCGTTGTACGGATTGCCACCATTCCAGACCCGTCCGACACCCAATTGCCGTTGCCGGCAGGGATGCGGTACGGGTCTGTTAAGAGGGCGACATATGTCCTCGACTCCGAGACCAACTGCCACAGCAGCTGCTGGGCTGCTGCACAATGGTTAAGATTTAGCTGTGTGACGTTCACGGCTTCTTCTTATTTGCCTCACCGAAGGGACACGAAGGTCCGCCCATAGCATGTTTATGGGCTTGCTTCTTAGCGGTGCAGATAAGGCACTTGTACGCCTTAGTGCAGCCCCGCTCCTTATGCCCCTCCTCGCCGCAGCGACGACATAGTTTGCTCCTGTCTATGTTGTTGCACTCGTAGGCTTTGTGGCCGGACTCAAGGCACCGATAGCACCTATCCACTGAAGGCGGCTGGGGTATGGTAATAGGGCATACCGACCAGCCGATCTTCAGCTTCTCTTTCTCGGTTACCTTTTTGGCATCCGCCTTCAGTAGCCTGAGGTAGGCCACTTGGGTGCCAGAGGATCCATCTCTAAATCGTACAGAGGCCAGCTCGATTGTGACGTCGCATCTTCTGCGGTCGTGAACTCGTCCAGATGCTTGCACTGGAGAGTCATTTCCGCCCCTAGCGACCTGACTTGGGCGCCTTCACCAAGGACCTCTTGGGCCAAGGCCTTGTATACCACACTAGATTGTGCGCCTCGCTTCAGCACCAGAAGTATTTCTCCCATGTTGGTGCGTCTCACGCTACGCACATCTTACCCAAGGGCCGAAAGGCTTTCGGCCGCCTTCATCGACTTTAGGACGTCGGCGTATTTGTCCTTGTCGGTTTTCAACCACAAGGCCTCGCCTCTGTCCTTGGCCTTCTTCGCGGGCCGCGGTACCTCCGGTGTCGGTGCCGGCTTCTTCTTGGTGACCAGCGTCCAGGGGTTTGGGCCCCCCTGCCCCGGTCGCGCCGGGCTGCTGGTACCAACGCTCTGCTCAGCGAGGTCACTCTCGCCCTCGCTTACCTCAGCCAGACGGCGTTTGGGCTTAACGGTTGCACGCCGTGTGGTATCGGTTTTTGCACCCTCGCCTGGCGACTTCCTAGGGCGCTTCGCGTTCGACGACGTCTTGCGATTGTCCTTGCCCTTGCCTTTTCCCTTTGAGGGGAACTCGGCCGCCGCTTCGAGCGAAGTGGCTGCTCCATATAAGGTGAAGGCCACTGTCTGAGTACCCGCATCGACCTTCTCTTTTCCCTCCCTCTTGGAGGCCACTGTCTGGGTTTCTCTGTCGGACTTCTCCCGACATTCCACCCTCTTGACATAAGCCTGCTGTTTCTGTCTTGCGACACGAACAGTTTTTCGGAGTTCCAGGAGACTCGGTTTTAACTACTTGCTTATGTTTTGCTTTGCGCTAGTGTACTCGATTATTGAATCGAGCTGCTCCACCACTTTGCGCATCGCAGATAGTGGCCCGTCCGGTGCGTTGGTAGGGCTTTTTTCTTACCGCTGCTGGGGGGTCACTGGTGCTTTCAGATGCAGCACTCATCGCTCCATTACTCTCCCCACGGGCGGAAGACCTCGCCAAACCACCTCTAGCAAAGGGGTTTGGCACCTCCGAATGTTTATTTTTGTTTTTTGTTGACTCCATGTTTGATCCCACGAGTAGCGCGAGAATAAATGTCCGCCACGCCAGAGCTCCGCATTAACGTGGTAAGGGACGCTTACTGTGGGGGTTGCCCAGGTACCCCACAGGCTCCGTTAACGACCGAGCATCTTTTTCACCCCCTCGATCACTCATCCCTCTGCACGGATCGCTTCACGCCTTGGAATTGGGGTTATGACCTACCTTGCTTTACGTGGTGACCTCGGCCCAGATCATCACAACCATCCTCCTTTACCACGGCTTTGGACCTGTAGCTCTGGTTCTCAATAGTTCCATGTACGTATATTATTACAGATATGCCACTATTGAGATCCGTCATTCGCTAGCGGCAAAAATCTATGTCGCATCGGCACAGCACTATCATCGACATTTGCTTGCAGTTATTTTGCAAGTGGATTTTTCCCTGCAAAATAACATCAATATCGGAAGGGAAAAAGAAGACCGTCTTCGCATCTCTCGTTCCAGGCCTTTACAGGTAACAGTATTGTCGTCCGACTCGATATTTAATAAACATTGCATGCAGATCATTATTCCTTTTTACATTTCTTATAAAAGAAATGCATAGAATTCGCTCAAACTTTCAAGATTTTTTCCGAGGCCCGGAGGGCCGAGTCTTATATACCAATCGACTCAGCTCGACGATTTGGGACAATGTCTGTGTGTGTATGTAACTGACAAACTCTCATTCGTGTTTCTCAGCAATGGCTGAACTGATCTTATCCAAACCAATTTTAAATGAAAGAACTAGCAAAAAGTAAGAACGCTATTAATTTGTTTTTTATTCTGATGTTTAGTTTCCAAGATATGAATGTTTGAATGTGTGAAAATGGCGTTTTTTGCAGTTTTTTAAATTATCTGCCGAAATTGACAGCAGATATTAACAATTTATATATTTTTAGGCAGCTTATACGAATACCTTTCGAACAAGCTATAGATTGTTGAAATCGGATGATATTTAACATTAAATGCGGACGAAAGATTTTTATCATTTCCCATTGCCAGAAATATGACCAAAAACATGTAATCTATTATTAACGCCAAAACGGCTTATTTTAGGTCAATAGCCTCTTAAAAGAATTTAATGGAGGCAATATGCCCTTTCTTTTGGTATTGTGCTTTTGCTGATTAATCCCCCTATGAGTGAGATATTTTCACAAATTTTCTTGGAAGTGATTATATCGAAATAATGCCTTCAGCAAATTTGTAGCTATTACTTTTGCGAATAACTTTACTGAAGACTTCAAATATCTATTTTGAATACGTTAAATGTTATGGCTTGTTGTTTGTGGATTACCTTTTGTCGCCTATTTATTGTTCAATATAGTAATAATCCATTGAAACAAGCCAAACATTATTATGATAAAACGAATTTTGTATTTCATTTTTCTATCTACAACCGCTAGAAATAATCACCGAACACTTCCAAGTTGTCTGGAAGGAACTTGATAACTAATCAGTGCCAAAATGTTGATTTGTACGAACCTTCTGACTGCAATTTTTCTAACTTATAACTATCGGATCGATCTGAAACATATCGGAAAATGAAAGCGAAGTAAATAACTCCAAGCAACGGCGTAGCCAAGAGAAGGTTTTGGGGTTTCACACCATACATTCTCCCTCCCCCCACCACACAAAAAAATGGGTTGAAGTTGAAAATTTATTGATGCTGACTGATTTAATTCAATATTACAATAACAATTATCTGATCCGTACATTGATAACCTGTTGTTGTAAACATCATGAGGACTTTTGATAAATTGTCGGAATGGCGTCCTGATATGTAGCTGATTTATTGGTCTTGATTTCACAGTTGTCTAATAGCATCAATATCAAATTCCTGCCCGAAAATATTCCAATAGAAAATTGCAGAGTTCTGTTATCAATCATAATCCTCAGATTTCTTTTTAAATTGAGCTCGCTTTTGTAGAAATGTACTGTAATAAGGATCTTTATTTAATAGAAAGCGAAGTTAAAATTGATTTAAGGTTCAAGTTACCTTTTTTAAGCATGTGTTAGAATTGAACGCTTGGTAGTGTGCGTAGGAAAATTTGTGTTCAGCTTTGCCACCGGATTATCCATTTAAACCTTTTTAAAACTTTCAAAGAAGAATATCAGTCGATTTATTAGATCATCACGATTCAATTCATGCAAAATACCTGCTGGAAAAACCATCGGCTTAGCTAAATAGTGCTTTTGAAAAGGTGGCTGTGGTTTTTTTCATTGCGCAGTTGTGTTGCATACCCCAGCTCGGTGTGGTAGTGTGATAAAAAATCACAGCCACTTTTTCAAAAGCACCATCCAGCTAAGCCGATGATTTTTCCAGCAGGTATTTTGCATGAATTGAATCGTGATGATCTAATAAATCGACTGATATTCTTCTTTTAGAGTTTTGAAAAGGTTTAAATGGATAATCTGGTGGCAAAGCTGAACACAATTTTTCTTACGCATACTACCAAGCCTTGAGGTAACTTGAGCCTTAATGTCTATGAAACATAGAACTGCTCACCAAAAAAATGCATAACTTTCAACATTTGCTAAAAATGTTTTTGCCTTTCTCATTCACTCTAAAATTCGTCAATCTAATCCCGACCGGAAGGGCCGAGTGTCATATGCCAATCGACTCAGTTCGTCGAGATCGGAAAATGTCTGTGTGTGTATGTATGTGTGTATGTGGAAAAAAATGTGACCTCTGTTAATCAGAGATGGCTGGATCGATTTGCACAAAGTTAGTCTCAAATGAAAGGTACAACCTTCCCATCGGCTGCAATTGAATTTTTTATTGATTGGACTTCCGGTTCCGGAGTTACGAGTTGAAGAGTGCAATCACACAGCAAATTCCCATATAAACTGAAAAGAAAAATTTTCAAAATCAAATTTGTATCTTTGATGCCAAACTACTTTATAATGCATGAAACATTGAGATTTGATGTAAGAGTTTACAAGAAAGAAATAATGTTTGACAAAAATTCTAGAAAAAAGTTTCAATAGGACGTAAGTAACAATGAGAGATTCTCTTTGAGGTTTTTCTCTTCTGTTCATTACTCGGCCATTTCAACATTTACTATTCTACTCTTTGCATAATATTGTAGTAAAAACCGTCGGCTTTCGATATGTACTGGAAAATTAGTACAAAGTGTTGTAATGACGTCGTATTAAACGAAAGAGAAAGTAAACAAAGAGAGACTCTCAATGTTACTTACGTCCTATTGAAAATTTTCCCTAGAATAGATTTTTTTTTGACTTTGGTACATTTTTACCTTTCCCATATAGAAAGGTTATGCAATCACTCTAAAAATCGTCAATCATACCGGCCCGGAGGAAGCATGCAGTGAGGGGTTGCTACTTTAAAATTAAAGCTAGTATAAAATTTCTTAATAAGTAGAAAATTTTCGGCAGGACCCGGACCTCTCGGATCTTACTATGTGATACTGAAACATCGCTTGAAACCAGCGGCGGTCAAGCGATGTTTCAGTATCACATAGTATCTCAAGATCGTGGCTGTCGATCCATTGTCGTACTGACCATGTAATATTCATTTCCACCATTGTATTGAACATAACCAGCCATGGAATCGTAGTCTGGCCAAATGAGTAAAGCACAATTGCATCACTAGGTGGATTGAAACAGGTTTTTATTTTGGGAATGCGTCGAGACGAAAACGTAATATGATCAATAACGAGAATAACACTTTCCGAATGTAGAGAGAAATTTATGAAAAATGACGATTTCCATTCGACTCTAGCAGGTCCTGATCGATTTTGATGAGAATTTGATATATGTTGTATGGCCAATTATATATATATATATATATATATATATATATATATATATATATATATATATATATATATATATATATATATATATATATATATATATATATATATATATATATATATATATATATATATATATATATATATATATATATATATATATATATATATATATATATATATATATATATATATATATATATATATATATATATATATATATATATATATATATATATATATATATGGGGCATTCCACGCAAAATTTGCCACAAAAAATTTTTTTGCCCAGATAATTTTTTTACTCGGTTTAGTATTCAAAAATATTCGACACGTATTTTTGCCTTTCTCATATAGAAAGGTTACGCAATCACTCTGAAAAACGTCAACCTAATCCCAGCCCGGAGGGCCGAGTGTCATATCCCATTCGACTCAGTTCGTCGAGATCGGAAAAAGTCTGTATGTGTGTATGTATGTGTGTGTATGTGTGTGTGTATGTGTGTGTATGTGTGTGTGTATGTGTGTGTGTATGTGTGTGTGTATGTGCGTATGTGTCAAATAATGTCACTCGTTTTTCTCAGAGATGGCTGGACCGATTTGCCCAAACTTAGTCTCAAATGAAAGGTGCAACCTTCCCATCGGCTGCTATTGAATTTTGGATCGATCGGAATTCTGGTTCCGGAATTACGGGTTTCAGAGTGCGGCCACACAGAAATTTCTCATAAAAACTATAGGAAAAATTAAAAATAGAATTTTTATTTTTGATGCTAAATGTATTCAAGGTGCATAAAACGTCGAGATTTGATGCAAACAAGAAAAAAATTTGACGAAGATTCACTTTTTTGGATTTTGCACATTTTTGCCTTTCTCATATAGAAAGGTTATGCAATCACTCTGAAAAACGTCAACCTAATCCCGGCCCGGAGGGCCGAGTGTCATATCCCATTCGACTCAGTTCGTCGAGATCGGAAAAAGTCTGTATGTGTGTGTGTATGTGTGTATGTATGTATGTGTGTGTATGTGTGTGTGTGTATGTGTGTGTGTGTGTGTGTGTATGTATGTGCGTATGTGTCAAATAATGTCACTCATTTTTCTCAGAGATGGCTGGACCGATTTGCCCAAACTTAGTCTGAAATGAAAGGTGCAACCTTCCCATCGGCTGCTATTGAATTTTGGATCGATCGGAGTTCTGGTTCCGGAATTACGGGTTTCAGAGTGCGACCACACAGAAATTTCTCATAAAAACTATAGGAAAAATTAAAAATAGAATTTTTATTTTTGATGCTAAATGTATTCAAGGTGCATAAAACGTCGAGATTTGATGCAAACACGAAAAAAATTTGACGAAGATTCACTTTTTTGGATTTTGCACATTTTTGCCTTTCTCATATAGAAAGGTTATGCAATCACTCTGAAAAACGTCAACCTAAGCCCGGCCCGGAGGGCCGAGTGTCATATCCCATTCGACTCAGTTCGTCGAGTTCGGAAAAAGTCTGTATGTGTGTGTATGTATGTATGTATGTGTGTGTATGAGTGTGTATGTATGTGTGTATGTGTCAAATAATGTCACTCATTTTTCTCAGAGATGGCTGGACCGATTTGCCCAAACTTAGTCTCAAATGAAAGGTACAACCTTTCCATCGGCTGCTATTGAATTTTGGATCGTTCGGAATTCTGGTTCCGGAATTACGGGTTTCAGAGTGCGGCCACACAGAAACTTCTCATATAAACTATAGGAAAAATTAAAAATAGATTTTTTATTTTTGATGCTAAATGTGTTCAAGGTGCATAAAACGTCGAGAACTCGAAAAAAAAATTGACGACGATTCACTTTTTTGGATTTTGGCACATTTTTGCCTTTCTCATATAGAAAGGTTATGCAATCACTCTGAAAAACGTCAACCTAATAAATTTTTTTTTCGACTCGCATAAGGTTTCTGGATTTTAACAGGGGCGTAGTGGATGGTTTACGGAGAGGGGTTACACCCCCCCCCTCTACTGTTCACTCCCCTCCTTTAAAAATCTCCTTAAATCATCCCTCAGACCATCACCCCATCCAGCCCTCATACCCCTCCCTTTCAACCCCATCATCTTTAAACCACCACTATATCACAAAGCATACCAATTTAAGCTGGGGAGTCGTTCGTTCATGGGACTTTCGTCCTCCTCACATACCCACCCCCGCATGACAAAATGAGTTAGCAAGCAGATAACATTGATCTAATGCTAATTAGGCTAATGGAGTATGATATTTTTTTGTTTCAAGTGTTTCACCGTCGACACGTAGCTCATCAAGTTCGTGGCTGGCATGCCATTGTGTATAAGTGCAAAGTGTACTAAGAATGTAACGGACATTTCCACAAGTATGTTGAACATAAAAAGCCTCCGTGCCATAGTTTAGAGAAATGAGAAAGGCACAATTGCACCGCTAGGTGGATTAAACAGGTTTTTTAATTTCAACATAGTAGGCGAGACTTTCGAGATTTTTTGTGTTTAATTTCACCATTTGAAAAAAAACCTACTTTTTTCAATCGCTCGTACTGTCAAAAGTAAAGAAGGTACCAAAATGTGCCCAAAACATGAAATGGGCGCCTTTTTCATAGCTTTCGGATGAAGTATATTAATACTTACTCAACGTATTGGTTTCATGGAAAATATTGAAAAAGTTTTAAACATATCGATTTTTTTCAAACTTGGACATGATTTTTCTGTCTTATTTTTATTGGATAAAATGGGAAAATCATTTTTCTTGATGCCATAAAAATTTGGGAGTGGGCAATTAAATACTTACGAAGATATGAATTTTTCAATAGCGCCTAGCGCGCGAAAAACGTACCGCCACGCACTTTGCTCGTACTCAGGTTTGACTGTATGAGATTTTACACACTACCGCGTTGTGTAAAACACACTTGCAATTAACTTCATTATTTATTAGAAATAAATAAAAATAAACAATAATAATTATTCAACGGATTGACTTGATTTTTTTATGAGGATGCATAATATGTGTAGCCAGTCGAAAATTGAATAAAAAAAAATTCTCTCATTATTTTTAAGAAAAATGAATGAATTTTACATAAAAATATCAGATTTTTCGGATTTTATAAGGCTATTCCATATTCCAAAATTCAAACCATTTTATATTTTTTTTTGTTAATCGAGTAAATAATAGTCCAAATTTTAAAAATCTTATTGAATTTCCTGTTTCAGTCAATTTTATCAAGAGTTATCATATTCGCCGGGGCGCTCCTCGACGTGGAAATGGTTAGACGTAATTTTTTCTCGTAAATAATGAATGTATAAATAAACCTTAACATTACAAAAGCGGTCCATTGTTGCCTTACCTTCAAAATCGTAAACCAAAATCACTTTCGGTTTAAGCACTTTACATCAGACGCCCCCCTAAAGGAAAACATACACAGCTAATGCGTTATGTTTGTTTTAGATTATTATTGTTTTATACTCAATGTTGATTTTATAATATAAAACAATTGGGAATATCTTTGTATGAGATAATTTTTTAAATGATTAAAATATGATATTTGTATTCTGGCGATAAATGATTGCAGTTCTGCAAAAATTTTGAACGAATGCTTTTCAAGTTTCTGGCGCTTTTTTAATCTTGTTTTCAGTTTAGTTACCTATCGTTTCTACGTCGTACTCTTAACTCCATTCTTTTTGAAAACCTTGAATGTTTGCATTTATTTTTCTGATGGTGTTCGTCAACATTTTAAAAATGTGAAACGTTGTACTAATTTTTTTCACCACAAATCTGAATGCATTCACCCCACACAGTGACATTTTCGCACAAAAGCCCATGGAAAAGGTGCTCGCGACAAAGCCATGATTTGTCGAGCCAGTTTACAAATGATCAATGATGATCAAATGTGGACCGCAACTGAGTCGTACGATGTGGCAAGGAAAGCTGCTTTGTCACGCAATGTTTCAAGTTCAAATCTCAGAATAACATAGGAAACGTGCCAATCGAACCAATTTATTCTGATGCAAGAGCAGAGAAAAATCCACAGAATTGTTTCGAAAAATGCCATACCTGGACCACAATCATTTCACTATGTTGAGACGAACGTGGACTTCAAATTAAAACTGAAAATCTTTTCTTCCGGCAACACTTTTGAATGATTAAGACAAAATAAATCTGAAATTGTATGTTTAATTTAATCATTTCTAAATGCAATAAATAGTAAAGTTAATCGCAAGTGTGTTTTACACAACGCGCTGGTGGGTAAAACTTCATACACCCAAGTCTCAGTACGAGCGAAGCGCGTGGCGGCACGTTTTTCGCGCGCAAGGCGCTATTGAAAAATTCATATCTCCGTAAGTATTTAATTGCCCACTCCCAAATTTTTATGGCATCAAGAAAAATGATTTTCCTATTTTATACAATAAAAAAAAGAAAAAAAACATGTCCAAGTTTGAAAAAAATAGATTTGTTTTAAACTTTTTCAATATTTTCCATAAAACCAATACGTTGAGTAAGTATTAATATACTTCATCCGAAAGCTGTGAAAAAGGCGCACATTTCATGTCTTGGGAACTTTTTGGTATCTTTTTTAGTTTTAACAGTACGAGCGATTGAAAAAAGTAGGTTTTTTTTCAAATGGTGAAATTAAACACAAAAAATCTCGAAGGTCTCGCCTACTATGTTGAAATAAAAAAATACGTGTCGAATATTTTTGACTACTAAACCGAGAAAAAAAATTATCTGGGCAAAAAAAAAATTGTGGCAGATTTTGCGTGGAATGCCCCATACGAAGAAAATGAATGTTGATGAGGGTGTGACAAAATTGCTGTATATTTGTGAGTTCATCCGCCAATACAAAATTAAATTCAAAATCTGAACTTCAATATGTGAACTCTCTTTTCGATGTAAAATCGTGTGCTGAATCCGAAAATGATGTCCAAAAAATTTAAAGTAGAACAGTATTCGAGTGACTTTCACCTTTAATTAAAAAAGTACATTTGACACATGAAGGATTCCATGAGAAACCGGCCGACCACAAAATATGACCATCGTCGATTCGAACGAAACTTTGAAGTTGTGTTCGGTTTATGAATCTCCATGATGTTCTCTGACAATTGCAATATTTTGATACAAGAGCGATTTTTCAAAAGGGCGTAAATATTTCTACGCACCTTAATTTCATTTTTTTAGTTCGATTATTCTTTTTTATACAGCATAACTTTCTGAGAACGAGTTTCAGGGAATAAATATCTATGTACGAAAAAAATATACACTGAAAAAAATGTTGTGCCATTTTTCACAAAAACAAAAATTTGTGTTAAAAATCTAAATCGCAAAAAAACATTTTTTCTATTTTTTATATTTTCTATCTTCAAAGTATAATTGGCTTACAAAACTCTAATTTTATTACAGAATATAATTCTATGTATCATTTTAAATCAAAATGCATTCAACAAAAATTTTCCAAAATGCTATAGTTTTTGAGATATTTGGAATTTTGCTCCAACAAAAACAGTTAATTCGTGTGATTATGCCCTATTTGAAATTTATTCGCGTTACCCCATCATAAAATGTCAAAAATCATATGTTTATCGTTTTTAAGAAGTAAAAGAAACCTTTTCAGTGTATTTGGATCATGGAAAAGCTTTCAATATAAAAGTTTTCCTGTGTTTTGTATGTCAATTAGTATGAAATTTAAGAACATGTATAAAGTTATTGTTAGAAAAAAAATACCGATAAGTTCTCCATCATACAATCACATTCAAAATGTTTCTTTTCTTCTTAGATTTTTGTTGACAAAATATAAAAATATTATAAAAAAAATTTTGCTATTTAAATTTTTAACACAAATTTTTGTTTTTGTGAAAAACAACACAGTATATTTTTTCATACATAAATATCTATTCCCTGAAACTCGTTCTCAGATAGTTTTGCTGTATAAAATACAACAATAGAACAAAAAAATTGTAAAATAATACACGTTGAAATGTTTACGCTCTTTTAAAAGATTGCCCCTTAGTCAAAATAATCTTACTGATTGTGGAAAATTTTTAGTCAGTTTGTCTTCACATCTCGCCCTGAGCAGAAGCAAAAAATCGTCCCGCGCAAGTGAAACAGTCAATTCTACCTAAAAATCATTCGGTGCCTATCACACAAGCAGTCCATATAACAATAGCCTATACCTACTGTGCGATTTAGTGATGAGTGTCGGTGCCCAGCAAAAAGCAGCCCAGATGCGGCCGAACTGTGTTGCTGTTGATTTTTCAAAATGCCCCGTAAGACCAGCCATTCGGGAAGTGGAACAGTTATTAAAAGTGCAGATGGAACTCAATCTGGATGAAGTGAAAACCCTACAAATGCATCATATCAAACATTGCGTGCTGATTTCGTTCAAGAACATTAACCAAGCTGAGTCATTCGCCTCGCGAAACAACATGCAGCACACCGCCGAAGGCGGCAATGTTAAATATAGCATTCCCGTATACATCGAGAACGGCGCTGTAGAAGTTCGTGTCCATGATTTGGCTACGCGCACCCCTGACAGCGTGATTAAAAAATGCTTGCAAAAATACGGAGAAGTAGACTCCGTTACACATGATACATGGAGGAATTTTTTCCCGGGCATCCCTAACGGTGTTCGTGTGGTGAGAATGCGTGTGACCAAGCCAATTCCCTCATACTTAAGCTTCACAGTGTTAGGAAGGGACGATGCTCTCATTCAACAAACATCACTAGTCACGTACCCAGGGCAAATTCCTACGTGCCAGTTCTGCACGAAGAAGCTGCACCTCGGAAAACCTTGCGTAGAAACTGTTAAGGAAAACTTAACCAATCCAACTGAAATTAACCCAGAACCATCTTACGCTAAACCACTAACAGCTGCAAAACCAACATCTCCGGATCAAGCACTAACAACCAGCAACAACAACAACGAAACGAATGCCGAAAAATACGAACATACAATAACGACCGATAAGAGTAATACACAAACTGGAACATCTGACCGCGAGCAGCAGGAAAGTACTACGGATGAGGACATGGACATGAACGACAACGCGAGAGAAGACAAACGGATCGAACCTCAAATTGCAGTGGACAACACTGGCAATATTTCGCCCCCTAGAAAAAGGTTCTCAACACGCAGCAGAAAGCTGCGTCTGAACGAGACAAAAAACTTGACTTAGTTGTTTTTTTTTATTTATTGTAAAAAAAACGAACAATCGGCCTTGTCGAGCTACCGCATTTGGGCCTAAATAAATTTAATAATTATTAAAAAAAATTAGTCTGCCGTGCCGGTGAAACGTGTAAAGTTTCATAGGAATCTAAAATGGTCGGTCACGATTTTAAATATTTTCGGACGGATCTTCGTGGAATTCCTCACGTATTCTTTCGTGACGTTACAACGATTTGACGAATGTTCATTCGACAATTATGTTATAACTTTATCAAATGAAGGCCTACATCAAAACTTATTACAGATTCAGAAAGTAGACAAAATTTCACGAAAGATTCAATCAACATTAACTGAATATACTGGAAGAGGATTGTTTTATGACCGATAATGGAACGTGACGTTTCAACGCGTGACAAATTAGAACATTCAACGTATTGCAATCAAAGTCAAATCATCAAATTCTAGTATATTTAGTTTATGTTGATTGAATCTTTCGTGAAATTTTGTCTATTTTCCGAATAATAATGTTTGATGTAGGTGTTCATTTGATGAAGTTATAATATATTTGTCGAATGAAGAAGCTTTGCTGAAACGGAAATTTTTATTCGATACTAGCTAATAAGCGTAAGGCGTTTGGGAGTCCATAAATCACACACATACAAACATTCATTTTTATTTATTCGACATTTAGTTATCCACAATTTTCTGAGGATAAATGCGGGCTCGCAGTACATTCAACTCAAACACGACTTTGTCGTACATTTTAATATGTCGTTCATAGGAATGATTCATGTCTAACTATTGTGAAATGATGTAATTATCCAATTCATTGGTGTTTTCTTCGAGGCATAAATGCAACACGGAACTAATGGTTCCCAAAATAGTGAATTTTGGAACAATTAGGTTTTAACATTACGAAAACAGTGCAATAGTTAACACCTTTATGAACATTCATAAACCAAAAGTCTAGTCGATTATTTTCTTTTTAAAATTAAGGAACATTGACAGTCTGACAGTGAACGAATTCATGATTTAATTCATCTTGATCATGATCTGGTTTTTGGGGTTATGCATTATTTCACAAAAACTAAACAGTTTGAATATGGAGAAAAAAATAGTTTCTTGTACCAAAATTGTTTTTCGTTAAGGAGAAATGTGGCATAGTAAAAAGTCTGAATATACTTAGTTGAACTTTCCTCATGCCTCGTGAACATGTTCATGATATCTAATATATAAGCCTCGAATCACTATGGGTTTTCGTGGTATAGTTCACATAATCGCAAGATATTATTTTTAGACTCGTGATTCCTAGTATGTTAGTCATGACTCACCAAGTGCTGATGGAATAATTCACAAAATCATAAATTAACAGGCATTCGTGATCTGGTTCTTGATTCATAGCACATTATTCGCGATCTATCTTGTGTGCTTGGAAATATTTAGAAGATATCCCTAATCATTTTCACTTTCATGCACTCTACATATGATCTTGAAAATTTTGAGTGAACTATTCCAAAATATTTATGATGAAGTACAATATGGTTGTGTCAAGCTGGTAGTGACCAGCCATATATACGAGCAGTGAATGTAAGAACTCTATTAGGACTTCGAACATCGTTTTTCCCGTTAATGTTCAATGTGGTGTCCGAGCAGAAAAAGAAAACTGAGTTGAGCGGTCAAAATAAACTATTGAGTTACAAATCGTGTTGGCAGCACATTCCCCAAAACATGTTACCGCGAATTGGTTACACTTTTATGGTCCAGTTCATATTGTTATGTTTCTCCGAGTTAAACATCCAATAGTAATCCAAAAATATCATACCACAATAAAGCGAAGAAGAATTATGAATATCGTTATAATACTGCTGATATCATGAACATAAGTCACAAGAATAAAATATCACGTCGGTTTTCACAGTAAAAAGGGACAAGTCTATTTTTACCAGGAGACATTTTGTTCGTAGTTATGCTGCCTAAGCTCGACTCCTGCCAACAGAAGACAAAAGATTAGCTCTAAGATTTTAAGCCTGTTTCTAATGACCCTGCCACTTCTATTTTTCCGATTTGTATATTTCACATCCTTGCTCTCGCTTCAGTACTATGGCTCTAAGTTTTCATAGCTTTCCCTACCTAGTACATAACTTTATAAACTTTATTCATAAAACCAAAGCTCGACTCATGGTATTATTTATAGATTTAGGGGCATTAGTTGACGAAATCAAAACATTTTGGATATTTTCTCGTGAGCTATTTCACGAATCTCGGAATTTTATTCATGAATCCATTCAATCCTGGAGAGCTGATTCATGATTCCTAATATATTAGTTACGATCAAATATCAGTGCTCGTAAAACAGTTCACAAAATCATGAAATATTATTCATGTATTCGTGAACTGGTTCATGATTCCTAGTGCATTCCTGACCGTGTGTGCCCGTGAAATAATTCACAAAATTAAAAAATATTTATGTATTCGTGCACTGGTTCACGATTCCTAATACAATAATCACGATTGACCATTCGTGCTCGTGAACTAGTTGACAAAATTATGAAACATTGTTGATGTATTCGTGACCTGATTCATGCATCCTAGTATAATAGTTACGATCTAATATCCGTTCTCGTGAAATAAAATTATGAAATATTATTTTTTCTCGTGAGCTGCTTCATGATACTTAGTATAACAACCACGACATTCCCGTGAAATAGTTCACGAAATCCTAAAATAGTATTCTTGTATTCGTGAACTGGTTCTTGATTCATAGAACAAAAATCATGTCGGATTATAAAATAGCTTGTGAAATAGCTCACATAATCATGAAATATTATTCATGATCCGTGATTTCTTAAACATGACTTACATTTGATTTTGCGTGCTTGTGATATTTAGAAGATATCCCTAATTATTTTCAATTTCATGCAACATGATAATGAAATTTTCACGTGAACTATTTTACAAAATATGGAGTATTGTTCGTGGAATTATTTTTGATCGATGCACTTTTTCATGAAATGTCCAGCTGCTACCGACCAGTAATAGGTACAAGCAGTAGATAAAAGAAAACTGTTAAGACCTCTAACATCGTCATTCGTTTGATAAAGTTCAGTGTGGTGCCTGGATAGAAAACGCGCTGAGCACATTAAATCATATTCGTGATATAGTTCACAGAACAAGATACCGCGAATCTTTCGAACTTTTATGACAGTTCATATTGTGACGCTACTCCACGTAAAAAAAAATCCGATGAATACCAAAAAATAATAGATCGCAATAAGGCGAAGAAAAATTACCAATACCATGATAAAACTGCTGATATCATGAGCATGAGTCACATCACTTTACGTGCCAAATTCGAAAGTAAGCTCTGGAAGAAAATATCACTATAACGTGAACAGAAATTACGGAAATTGTGATTAAGATTCTGAAATCATGAACATAAATCACACTTGTGACAAAAATATCAAAAATCATGACTGAAATCATGAATATTAATAAACATAAATTTCTTTTTTTCTTTTTTTTACCATTTTTTGTTAACCATTTTTTGTTAAAGACCTATTGAGTCAATTTGTCAACAGATGTTACGGCATTTAATTAGCAAGGGACTGGAAGGTGATGTATATTTTTCAATATTAAGAGCCATAGTACTCAAGGGAGTCGGAACCGACTCATGAAGTAACAAGTTACTTTACGCTTGTTCGGACATGCCGTAGACTCAGGTGATTCGCATTTCTAATGCCAAAAGATCTTGACTCCTACGGTAGCAGACAAAAAGTTCAGTCGCCGGTAAGCTCTAAGCTTGCATATATGATCCTTCCACGCTTTTCTAAACTTTCTCCCTTCAACTCCTTGCTCTCCTTAAGTACTATGGCTCTTAATATTGAAAAATATACTTCACCTTCCAGTCCCTTGCTAATTAAATACCGTAATAACTGTTGATAAATTTCTTCTCGTGCCAAAAATATCAAGACAACGTGAATACAAATTATAAAAATAATGATAAAGTTCCTAAAATATTGAACATAAATCACAATACTCATGACTAAAATATTAAAAAAGCCGTGACTAAGATCCTGAAATCATGAAAAGGAATCACTCTACTCATATTTAAAATATCACGAAAAGGTTATAAGAAATCACAAAAATCTTGAATAAACTCCTGAAATCATGAATATCGTTTGACTGTACAAATAGTTTCATCAATACAAGACGAAAATAAATATAACACATTGTTTTGGCCTCACCTTGGTGTGTTCCGGCCGAGAATATGGTCCGAGGCCAAATTTTGGACGCTCCTTAAAAACAGCTGTTCGCGACTGTTTTCCTTTCCTTCCAGGGCGGACTTGCGCAGGCAAACGACGACGGTAGCGGATCCAAGAATATTGACCGGCGAGTGAAGGCGGCAATAAAACACTTATTCACTTCACTAAAACATTTATTTCACACTACTGACTACACTATTTTATTTGGTTCTAAATTAAACGACGACTAAACTTTACTGACCTAGCGCAATGAAGGCTGACTTACGAATAAATATAATAAACACAACATCAATCCACACATACGATATTACATAAAAACATATACATAATGCCCTAATACACGGGTGTCGCTGTAGCGATCGGTTCGCATCTCTTGTCGGAGTTGGTGTTTTTTACGATATTTCCGCACATCTTCTTTTCTGCTATCTCTAGAGAACTGTCAAAGTGTCAACATATAGTTTCCAACATAGCCGGCCACCTAAATTAACTACTAATTTACATATTTTGATTCCTTTACAGATGATATTTTGGGATTTTTTTTACAAAAAATACTTAGCTGGCTCCGCTATTAGCCATTGATGATGCTGCTGTTGCAGATTGGAATTGTTCCTGGTGTGGATGCAGGTTATGGTTGATCGGAAGTGGACAAATTCTGGATGTTGGACGAATGTAAATACCAGCTGTTGTTTTCACCGTCGCTACTCGTGTACAACCGTCTTCTCCAGGATGAGTGGCGATGATTCTGGCGAGCGGCCAATTAAGCGATGGTTTGTTGTCCTCTCGTACCAAAACCAATTGCCCGACATGGATCTCGACCGGTGATGAAGATGTTTGCTGCTGGCTGTTGAGCTCCGTCAAATATTCCTTCTTCCATCGAATCCAGTGCTGTTGAATTAGCTGCTGCAGTTGCTGATAGTGCTTGAGCCGATTCATTGGGGTGCTTGTATAGTCTGGATCTGGTAGTGCTGTTAACGATGTTCCAGTAAGGAAATGTCCTGGTGTAAGCACGTCAAGTTCTGTAGGGTCTTCGGAAAGCGGAGTGAGCGGACGAGCATTCATATTTGTTTCGATTTGCGTTAAAAGGGTTGCATAATCTTCATATGACAGCTTACAGTTACCGAGAGTTTTAGTTAGGGAACTTTTTGCGGTTTTTACAGCTGCTTCCCAAAGGCCACCGAAGTTGGGTGCTCTGGGAGGTATAAATTTCCATTCAATTCTCCTGCTAGTGCATTCGTTGACGATTTTTTCCTGATCTTTCTTATTATTGAGCATAGTATATAAAGCCGTTAGTACGTTTTTTGCTCCTTGGAAATTAGTTCCATTGTCCGAGTGAATCTCTGCGGGGTTGCCGCGACGAGCAATGAAACGGCGCAAAGCGGCGACGAATGCATCCGTCGAGAGATCGCAAACCAGCTCCAAATGGACCGCTTTGGTGGCGAAGCAAATAAACACGGCGATGAATGCTTTCTGTGGGGCTGCTCGTCGATGTACAGGTTTCATATAAACGGGTCCACAATAATCTACACCTGTAATTGTGAATGGTCTGCTGGGAACTGTGCGAGTAGTGAGAAGTTGGCCGATGGGTTGGGTTATATTTACCATATTTACGAAATTTACCAGATCTCTACCGCGTAATAGCTAGAATTCTTACCGAATTGATGCTAGTGTCATTCGGGGGCCAGAATGAAATGCAAGGGTGTGATGATGCTCTGCGATGAGGCGCGATAGTGGGTGCTTGCTGGGGAGAATCATAGGGTGCTTGGTTGGGTATTCTTCTTCAGAGTGTTGAAGCCGGCCACCGACACGAAGTATGCCATTTGCATCTACGATTGGACGACGACCTTTCAATGCAGACAGCGATGGAATTGGCCGACCGTGTTTTAATGCTTTCAACTCTTCCGGGAACATTTGCTGCTGTACACCTTTGACCAAAGCATGCTTAGCTGCTTGCAATTCATCTGCAGTGATAAACGATTCCTTCCGTCGGTTACTTTTTGATCTGCAACGGTTTGCGAAACGCAGTATGTAGGCGGTGATGCGTACAAGCCTCAAAAATGATGAATACCGTTCATACAGGGGATATTGGGACAAGATGCTTTGCGTTACTAGGACAGTTTTTCTTCTCTCTAGTATTTCCTCCGGTGGGGGTTCTGTATTAAGACGTTTGGGCCAGTTTTCTTTCATTTTCAGGAGCCAAGATGGACCACCTGGCCATACGGTATTGGACACAAAATCCTTGGGAAGCATGCCGCGAGAAACGTAATCCGCTGGATTGTCAACCCCTTTGACGTGATTCCAGCTGTGGCCGTGAGTAAGACGTTGAATTTCCGAGATGCGATTTCCGACGAAGGTTTGCCAGGTGTTAGGAGGTGCTCGTATCCAGTGCAACGTGACTGTAGAATCCGACTAAAACCAGCTAGGAATTCCCTCCATCCGCAGCGCTGCTGAGACCCGGGCGTACAGTTTTGCCCCCAAAAGTGCAGCACACAGCTCTAAGCGGGGTAGCGTGAGCCGTTTGAGTGGTGCCACGCGAGATTTTGATGTAATCAGCGTGGCTTTGATATGACCATCCTGGCCAGTTGAACGTGCATAAATGCAAGCTCCGTATCCGACCTCCGACGCGTCACAGAAGACATGGAACTGGATGTTTTCTGCTTCCGGTTGAAAAAGGTACCTTGACACCTTGAACGATCGTAACTCCGGCAACTGAACGTAAAATTCCTCCCATCTGGCACTGACATCATCAGGGACTGGATCATCCCAATCGACGGAAGCCAACCAAAGTCGCTGCATGTGGATTTTCGCCCAAGCTATCACGGGAGAAACGAGTCCAAGCGGATCATATAGCTGGGCTATCGCTGAAAAGATTTTCCTCTTTGTCCATTGCTCGTTATTCTTAACGTCTCGTACTTCGATACAGAACCGATCCGCGTCCGTCTCCCACGCAACTCCAAGCGTTTTTACCTTCGGTTCTTTTTCGAAATAAAACATGGAGGGGCCATCGGTTGCTTTTGCAGGTAAGTCTTCTAACGCCTCCGGTACATTTGAGCTCCATTTGCGAAGTTGAAATCCGCCTTTCGCCATTAAATTCTGCACTTCATGTTTCAATCGTCTCGCGTTCTCAACGGAATCCGCTCCAGAGAGGAAATCGTCCATATAAAAATCCTCCGCTACCGCGAGGGAAGCAGCTTCGTGCTCGTTCGCACCGTCCAATGCCAGTTGTTTGAGGACTCGGGTTGCCATGAAGGAGGATGGAGACAGACCGTAAGTTATGGTGAGAAGCTCAAATATTTGAATCGGTTCGGATGGTTCAAAACGCCAGAGAATCCGTTGACATGATGCATCTTCCGGATGTATGCGTATCTGTCGGTACATTTTTTCTACATCCGCCACGACAGCGATAGCGTGCTTGCGAAAGCGAAGCATGATATCGAGCAGCTCGTCTTGTATCACCGGTCCGGTAAGAAGTGCGTCATTGAGGGACCGATTCGTAGAAGTTTTGGCAGATCCGTCGAAAACTACTCGCACCTTGGTAGTTGAGCTGGACTCTTTAAAAATTGGGTGATGGGGAAGATAACAGACCAGACGTTCCTCATCCCGCGAATCTTCAACGGTGCCAATGCGTTTCATGTGTCCCAAATCCAAGTACTCTTGCATGAATTCGCTGTACTGCCGTTTTAGATCAGGATCTCTCTTCAGCCGTCTTTCCAAATGCTGAAACCGTCGCAATGCTGCCTCTCTTGACTCTCCAATCATTTCGTGAAAGCCCATGTGCTTAGGGTACCGTAGCACGTAACGCCCATTTTCATCTCGAGTGAATGTACTCTGAAAGTGCAACTCGCAATCCTCTTCTTCCTGTGTTCGTGGTGGTTTCTCCGATAGCTCCTCGATGGCCCAAAATCTTTCGATGGATTTGTCCAGAGGCTCAGCTATTGCCAAGTTGCAACTTATTCTCGATGCCTCACCATTCAAACCAATTTCGCCTGCGGCAACCCATCCGAAAACCGTATTGACAAATGCTGGAAGAGTGTTGTCGAACCTTCTAATTTGTAGCCGGCCACCATCAAGAAGGTGAAAATCGTAGTAAAACTGCGACCCAAGTACCAAGTCAATCGGCCCAGAAATAAAGAACTCGGGATCACCTAGTTTCATGTCCAAAGGAGGCTTCCAGTGTTCCAATGGTAGTGACGTAGATGGCTGGTTGTCCGTAACCTGCCCCAAAACCAAGAATTCCATCGACATTGAAAACTCCAGTGTGCGTGAGCTGACAACCGTAGAAACTTCGCAAGAAATTTGCCTTCGTGACTTCCCAATACCGCTGATCTCTACTTTCTTTTCGCTTCTGGGTAGCTTAAGCATCTGACAGAGCTTCTCCGACATGAGATTAGCCTGTGAACCGGAATCCAGCAGAGCTCTGGCGAGATGCGTTCGTCCCCATCTGTCCTTTACCTTCAGGACCACCGTAAGCAAGAAGACATGCGAGCATACGGGCCCAATCGCTACGTTAGAAGAAATGGGGGCGACCGAACTTGCAACCAAACTACCAGAGTTCGACGCATTACCAGAAGATGATGGAACAGCAACAGAACCGGCTGAATCCGTCGCAGTAGTTGAACCAGAACCAGGAAATCCAGGGTGAAGCATAGTGTGGTGCTTCTTGGAACAAGTTCTACACCGGTATTTCGACGGACAATCTCGTGCCAAATGATTACGCCCCATACAGTTGCTGCATAACCGCTTAGAGTTGGTGAACTGCAGCCGTTTATCCATAGGTAACTTGGCGAACGCTGGACACCTCGCAATCGGATGTTGCTCGCTGCACACAATGCAGTTCGGACCCGTATTTTCGGTCGCCGCATTGACCGACACCTTTGTTGGACGGAATTTGACCCCATTGGTTGAAGAGAGGCAGCTAGAGTTTGACGAATGTTGATCTACCGAGACTGCATCAAGTACCCCTGTCTGCTTCTTCAAAAACCCAACCAAGACTGCAAAAGATGGCTCTTCCTCACCTGAAGCATGCTCCTCCCAACGTTTCTGAGTAATTTCGTCCAATTTCGAAACCATCAGATGCGTCAACATCGCCCCCCAACCGGTTGTCTTCTCTCCCAACTGGTCCAAAATCTTTGTATTCCGCTCGAAACAGTCTATGAGTTCGTGGATCGCTACTGCAGACTCTTTCTTGATCCTCGGATACTCGAATAACGCATTCAAGTGCCTCTTCTTGAGCAAATACTTGTTGGAGAACCGTGCGACCAAAGCATCCCAAGCAACCCTATAATTTGCGTCACTCATCGGATATGAATCGACCAGTTTAAGAGCATCACCCCTAAGAGAAGCCCGCAGATAATGGAACTTCTGAATACCACTCAACTCTGGAGACGTGTCGATCAGGGCTCTGAATGTGTCATGAAACGCAAGCCATTTTTCATAACTACCATCGAATTCAGGTAAGTTTATTTGAGGCAAGCGTACATAAGTGTGCACACTTGTCGAATGCTCTGAATTTATAAAAGAAGTAGCCTGTGAAGCATTCTGCGGAACCTCTCGCGGTAACTTGCCAACCAGCCCTGCCCTTACCTCGAAGTATTTTTCCTCAAACTCCGCTCTGATAACCCGATGACCTTCGATGTTCTCCTCGTGATCCTCCGAACCCTCAATCTCGCACTGAATTTCCTCGAACTCGTTCCACTTCGCTTCCAGCTTCTCAAGACGAAACTTTATTTGATTCTCGTCCGGTACCTCGATGCTCATCAGGAATTTCTCCATGCGTAGTAAGAAGTCGACGATGCTGTCTCTGACGTGGATTTTTGGCTTCATCTTTTTGCCTATTATCGAAAACACCAGCACAAATCGACGAAACACGAGAGCCGCTCCACGTTCTGGAAGGAAAATACCAGCAAAGCACCTCGCGCGAGAACTATGTAGCGTTGGACAGCTACTCACCTGGTGAGCCTGTCTATTAGGCTTTGTATTTTAATTTCTCCGCACTGTAGACGAGGAACCGATTGGTCGAAAAGAACAACGCACCGAACTTCAACTACACCAATTTCTGGAAATAATAACACCAGCAAAGCACCTTGGACGAGAAATTTATCGGTTTGGACAGGTACTCACCTTGTGAGCCTGTCTACGAGGCCTTTTATTTTTGAATTTCCACGCGCTCACTCAGCAAAATCGATACACTCTAGTGGGATATCTTGCAATCGACCATAAACTTCACGTATTCCTTGAGCAACCCCTGTTGCGTCTCTGCAGCAACCATTCGAACCAGGTTTCCAGCTAACGAACCAAAGCAACCAAACTGCAAACAATACCCCAAGCAAAGCACCTTTCGCACTGATATGTGGATAGTTGGACAGGTACTCACCTATTGGACCTGTTCAACAAGCATTGTATCGTCATACATTCGATCTCGCTTCATATGGCATTTAACAGCATCTCATACATTCACGCAAACATCATTTCCATTCGGTCCAGCATAAACACAAGAATTTCATCCAAGATTTGCAGGCAACCAGGGCTCAACGTTGAACAATGCAAACAAAAATTATGCAATGAAATTATATTCTATGGCGGCGCGCTCCAGTAGTATTCCGATGTCAACCACTCAATCCAAGATGGATACAAATTCGATTCGCAGCAGCCTTCCCTCGTCCGAGATTCGTCAACCACCAGTCCAAGAGCTCCAAAACCGTAGTGTGCAAAATGTCAGCAACCAGAAAGAAACCAGAAAACGACCAGGTAGAGATGAAAGCAGAAGTTAGTTTGTTGGACAGGTACTCACCTTGTGAGCCTGTCAAACAGGCCTTGAATCCAAAATTCTCTCCAATGGTCTCCAAAATCCTCCGATGGCGTTCTTTCCCAACTGCGATGGCTACTTCCAGAATACCGGGTAACAAGAGTAGCTAGCAGCGATGGCGATCTCCAATGTAACCAGTAGTAATGGCGTACCTCTTTTCTTGGACTCCTTCAAAATGGTGCTACTGACGCCGCGTCGTTTCTCCGGAACACAAATAATCCTGGTCACGGCACCAATGTTTTGGCCTCACCTTGGTGTGTTCCGGCCGAGAATATGGTCCGAGGCCAAATTTTGGACGCTCCTTAAAAACAGCTGTTCGCGACTGTTTTCCTTTCCTTCCAGGGCGGACTTGCGCAGGCAAACGACGACGGTAGCGGATCCAAGAATATTGACCGGCGAGTGAAGGCGGCAATAAAACACTTATTCACTTCACTAAAACATTTATTTCACACTACTGACTACACTATTTTATTTGGTTCTAAATTAAACGACGACTAAACTTTACTGACCTAGCGCAATGAAGGCTGACTTACGAATAAATATAATAAACACAACATCAATCCACACATACGATATTACATAAAAACATATACATAATGGGTGTCGCTGTAGCGATCGGTTCGCATCTCTTGTCGGAGTTGGTGTTTTTTACGATATTTCCGCACATCTTCTTTTCTGCTATCTCTAGAGAACTGTCAAAGTGTCAACATATAGTTTCCAACATACATAGAATAAAAAGAGTGCATAAAATAATTTTAATGAATGATATGAATAAACTCATAAAATGAGCAAACAGATCAGAATGAATCCAAAGAAGGAAGCGAATTATTAGATAAAATGAACCCAAATGATCAAAATGAACAAAAGGAATGCCAAATCACATAAATGATTGAAATGAAATGATCACATATTTAAAATTGGATAAGTATTCAAAATGAATAAAATAAACAAAACAAATAAAACCCATGAAATGAATAAATTAATGAATTTTAAAAAATTATCTGAATAAAATGAATAAGCAAAACGAATTGTTCGAGTTTGTAAAACATAGCTTCGGAAAGTTCTAAAATATTTTGAAAAATTCCATTATTTGAAAATGACAATTAATATACAACGCACTTTCCTGTGTTTCCATCCTTTTTTATTTTGACATAATCGTTCTTCTTTCCTAGACGGCGTCGTTTAAGATTATCTGATGTTTTTGCTTTATTGATGGACCTCAATTAGCTATTTAAAAACCGAAAGGTTCAATTCGCCTTGTAAATTTTTTTTCACGCAGAATAGAATTTTCAGGTCTATTATTTCAACGTACAATTGAAAAATAGTGAGATACGGTTACATGAACTTTCAAACCCATCAAACACTGTGCGACAGAGAGAGAGAGAGAGAGAGAGAGAGAGAGAGAGAGAGAGAGAGAGAGAGAGAGAGAGAGAACGCAATTTGTGAATGAGACAGGTAAGTATATATTTAAAAGTATTAATTTGCATAGAGAAGAGTGTAAAGTCTAGGTTATGTTGGCGATATATCGTTCCAGTCATTTGCAAATAAATAAATTTTTGGTCCCATTAATCAAAAAAACAGTACCTTATAAATCAGTGGCGTTTGTTGCTATACAGTATGTGAATGGCAATATTGTAGTCAGATCAACTATCTGTCCAATGCATAAGCTCTCATTGTAACCCCAGCCCTTCCGCATAGTAATCCCTAACTCTACTTCCAAGGCTACTTCTCTGTGTGTATCAGCGGGAATATGTGTCTATAGGCGCATGTATGTGGAATTACGAGGGTTTTAGGCTGATTGTGGCACTCTCTCATTTCGTTCGTACCGTAAACCTCGCAGAATTTTTAACCGAGTTGGAGTTATTCATCCTCATCCATCTGTTCATTAGTATTGCTGACTTACTGCTCGTAGGTACGATCTGAATCAATCATGACCAACCAGGAATTGTGTCAGTTAGAACAGCCGTTCTCAACCTTGTTTGCTCCGCGGACCCCTTCGAAATCACTTTGGGTTGACCGCGGACCCCTTCGAAATTATCCTGGGCGGTCGCGGACCCCTTCAAAATTACCCTGGGCGGTTGCGGATCCCCACGGCTTAACATCGATTTATATGATGTCAATATATTATTTTCAGTCTGATACGATAAAAAACTTGAAGTTTCAATATCCGTCCGGAAAAGATTTTCCTCTTCGCGGACCCCCAGCAACGACTTGACGGCCCCCTAGGGGTCCGCGGACCCCAGGTTGAGAATCGCTGAGTTAGAAGGTTACTTATTTCCAATTCATATTCAACCAGATCGGGATAACCGGTATGAGTCTGTGTATTCATCAACAATCATCCGCCAAATCCCCTTCTTGTTTACACTTGGTCATCGAGTTAGATATCAGTGTTTTCCGTAGTTTCCTTCTATATATAACACTCGCTATCCTCCACTAGAATGATGCAGATAGTGATTATTCCGGCGACAACACAGACTGCATTAGGGATTCTATCCGCTCCAGGCACCTTTTTCTCCACATTAGCCACTGCTACGAGTTCCTTGTTGAATACTTGTATCACTTCTGTGTTTTCCTGCTCTACTTCATCGTACGGTATAGTCAACACTACGACAGGGCTATGCTGAGCTTCTCGTTTTGTGATTTTTCCCGTCCTCATTTGTGTGTGAGTATTCTCATCAATTGCTTCGTATGGTCTCAAACAATGTGTCCCTTCTCCACGCATTGCATCTGATCGGGCCTTTGCAGTTTCTTGTAAGTGAAGCCTATGAATCTCTTTATTTATTTTTTTTATTCAATTCGTTTATTTGATAAGGCACGTTTGCGTTTGCGGTGGACAAAGCTGGGGGGGTAGATATCGGGCATCGGGAATCAACGGTAAGGATTGCATATTCGGACGAATGAATCATGTAGGTATGGGGACGCCGGCAGGGGTGCCTCCAGACGATTTCGTAGTACGGCTCAGATGCAGATCGGCAAAACACCGCGTTGCGCATGTGATGTTGTGCTATAGGTCTCGTGGTTGTTGGGTCATTCGACAGAGATATTTTGTGTTGTCTTGGAGTCGCATCAAAACATCGTTGCAGTACGGTAGGCGGAAGATGGCTCTTCTTAGAATGATCTGAAAAAAATAGTGTCAGATAAATCTGAATATTGATGGTTTTTAGGAAGGTATATACGAGGGACATATAGAGCAGATCGCGGCTTGCCAGTATATCTCGAACCGGGATATTGAGTGATCTTCCTCGAGCCCAAATGGAATCCAATAGTTGAGATCTGGCAGGACAGTACTCGGCGCATGCCCAGCCAATATGTTCGATATCGTGATAACCGTTGCCACAGGCACAGATACCGCTTTTTGCGAACCCAGTGTAGTGATTGGGCATGAGCCGAGACATCACATGAATGAAATCCCGACTCACATCCATATTTTCTTCGATAACTTAGGGATTATCGAATATAGTCACCTTCCTAGTTCTCCATTACTCCATGAACATTGCCAACTTTCGAGGGTTCTCTGATGAGTAATTCTGAAAAATTCGTTCAAGCTGATTGGTCTTTCGTATATATCACCTTCTAAAGCGCCCGCCTTAGCTAAAGATTTCGCTTCTTCATTACCTGGAATGGGACAATGCGAGGGAACCCAAACTAAGGTAATCTTGTACGATCTTACAGACAAAGCACGCAGGCGCTCCCAGTCGAGGCTTGACCCGTCGGTGTGAAACATCTTGTTGCAGTCGACTTCTCGAAATTTACTACGACAGATGCTTGGGATCACTTGCGGACGTATGTAATTCAGGATTTCACGAATCTCGCACTTTATGGATGTGTCGAAGAATACGCTTGAATCAGAAGCATGGGGGAGATTGACACGATTGGGATAATATGAAGAAGGATTGGTATTTTATGCCACGCAATCGAAGTACAAGGATATAAATCGGGTTTGAGAATTGAGCTCGACAATTTGCAATTACTAACGGGTTCAAGATATCGCATCGGATGAACAATCGATATGAGAGGTCCCCAAAATCGATTTTCAGCGCAAGGACACCTGCTAGCACTTTTAGACTCATCTTATGAGTCGAGTGCATGCAACCCAAAGCAATACGCAAACAACAATATTGGATTCGCTCTAGTTTGATGAAATGTATGTTCGTAGCGAAGCGGAAACAGTAACTCCCGTACTCCATCACCGACAATATCGTTGTTTAGTATAGTCTGATCAGGCCTCCTGGGTGGGCACCCCACAATGTTCCGGTTATTATATGGAGCAAATCGATCCTTTGTTGGCACTTCTGTTTCAGATACCTAATGTGACATCCCCAGGTACCTTTAGAGTCCAATCAGACCCCGAGATATTTGAAAGTTGAAACCTGAGCAATAGTTTGATCCATTAATTGAAGCTGTAGTTGCGCTGGTTCATGCTTCCTTGAAAATACGACTAGCTCAGTTTTCTCCGTGGAGAACCAAATTGTGTAACTGACAGTAAGCCATTTGCTTCAACCCAATTGCCGAGGCGGAACAAGATCATCATCGGAAACAGGACAGCATTGCAATAGGTCGATACAAGTTGTGGTCGGAGGCTGGTTTTCCTGGTTTTTGGATGGTGAAGACCTTCACTTGCCTCCAGTCATGAGGGACAATATTACCCTCAAGAAACTTATTAAATAAATTCAACAAGTGTCCCTTGGTAGAGTCTGGCAGATTCTTTAACAAGTTAAATTTTATTCTATCTAGCCTTGGGGCTTTATTGTTACATGACAAGAGAGCAAATGAGAACTCCACCATCGAAAACGATGTTTTGTTCGCGTTTGAATATTCCACGCTCTCGTTAATACTGTTTCGGTTTCGTAAGCGCTGGGCCATGCCCCAAAGAGTGCTCATCGATGTTTATCTTGTTAACCCGTCGACGAACTGGCGCCAATAGCTACGTTTTTTGGCTTTCATTAAATTCTTCATGCGCGTTTCTGCCATCGCGTACTCTCGGTAGCTGACTGGTAGCCCGTCGGCCATCTCCGCGTACATGTCTGAGCGCTCACAAACATCCAGCAATTTTGTCACACCCTCATCAACATTCATTTTCTTCATATACATTTGCATCTTGCACTGTATCAGATAAACTCGAGAATGTTTATTTCGAGCTTAGTAGGACATAATTCTAATTTTTGTGACTGCAATCATTGTAAACTGTACATTGCTTATGTAAGTTAAATCAATTCTGCAATTTTACCCATCCTGTCAAGTATCAGAGATCAGAGATCTATCGAACGACATTGTATTTTCAATAAAAGCTTTTATTGTAGTCGAACGATATAGTTTAAATTTTTTTAATCAGATCATGTATAGAAGAAATCCTTGATTAAAAGAAAACCTTAGTCCATCGTTCTATTTCACAATTTCGACAGAACTTGCATTTTCCAGGAATAACGTCGAGCTGAAATGCACTATTATTCATCAAAACGAAATCGTACCACCAAAAAGTTAAAAAAGAACGTAAACAATTTAAGAAAAAATACTTGCATAATTAAAAATGGAATTTTATCACAAAATATCTAACTATGTTACATATTACGAAAGCTCAACCATGCATGTGGTTTTCGTCATTTACTTCCAGTACTCATTTGGTAACCTCCATTATAGATAAAGAATTAAAGAACCTTCCAGTATCTGAAACGAAACAAATCGATTTTTGGCCGTTGCTTTGTTTCTGATCTACATTATGAATCTGTTGCTTTTGTTTTTTGCTAATCTTTAAACTAGCAATTGCGAAAAGTAGTAACAATTCGTATATAAAATTCTATTGTAAATTCTGATGATACAGGAATTATGATACTGTTCCCCCAAGCTGAGTGTTCGAATCCTAATGAAGAACGATTGAGTTCTTATTAGATTATGAATTCTTCCTCGGTGGCGTATTTCAAAAACTTCGTATTCTGAGGTTTTTTTTAATACTTATATTTTATGGTTCCGCCGAAAGATATTGTCGAATTAGGGTTGGACTGTATTCGCATTTTCAGACTAGAGGAAAATGTGGGGAATAGCCGGCTTAGTCATGAGTAGCTTAAATCAAACTAAGAGTTAATATTTATTGTGCATAATATAAATGTGCAAACAGATGTTCGATGTTGGCAAACAAACCAAATTTTGTTGACAGGTGAAATTATCCGTCAAACTATATAAGTGCAATTTTACACATTCTAGTGATTTGTTTGTCGGAATGTAGACAAATATGCGGAAGCGCAGCACAGTAGATGCTTTGAATATCATCATAAGACAAACATGACATGAAATACTATGAAAACTACCAATAATTATAGGGTGATGAGCCTATTTTCACCATACTAAGCAAGGTGCCTCACTAATTCGGCAATTTCTTGCCTTACAATCAATGGAATGCGTAAAAATTGACATCAACCGCTTTGCTTCGTAGTTAAGAACCAATATAGTAACACAAATGCGTTGAAAACAGTAAAATTCTCGAGTTTGAGCACAATGAAAACTCGAATCGAGTGCCCCTATTGTTGCGCTACCATTTGACTCAACGCGTTGAACAAAGATGGCAGACACTGCTCTAACCAACGGCTTCAAATGGGTAGGGTGATAATAGAAACATGGCGTGAATAGGCTCATCACCCTATTACTTAGGGTTTTGACGTCAAGTAACTCAGACAAAATCGAAGACCACTTGAGCAAGATGCCACAACACGTATTTGTGATAAAATGCGAAAAAATCGAATTTTCTAAAACTGTGTTCCGAATTTCGTTCAACTGAAAAGATATTTTCGAACCACGCTCCTATGATTGTCAGATGTTTAAAAAAAAATCGTCTCATTCAATGTACTAAATGAATTACAGCTATCTGCGTTATATCAGACAGTCAGTCGATATTCCGTTGAATATTTTGGAATAAGCAAATTTTCATTCACTTCCTCCGAGAAATCGGAGCCGGCAGCAGTGACCTTGTAGTAAATAAAACTATTTTTAATCTACAATGTTCTAGACCACCAAATCAAAGTAATTTATGTCTATTCAAATAGGTTATGAAATGTATACTTACTCCTCATCCCATAATTATAATCAAAAATGCTTACTCGAACACACATGCCATATCTCGTCGAACTGACTCGAATGGTACATCGTACTGAGAAATTCACACTTTGGATAGATGGTCAAAAATAAAATATAAAAAAAATGTATTGTCATGAATTCGCATGCTTAACCCAAAAAAAAATCTTTTCTCAAAGTGCAATTGCGAAAAGTGTCGGGAAAGAATATCTTTACACTCCGTAAACTGGAACATATTAGAATACGCACAAGAAATTTGAATTTAGAGTCAATCTAGTATTTTTTTTATATTTCAGACTAGAACACATTTTCGCTAGAGTCGCAGGATCACGAATTAGTTGTGCGCCTGTTTTCAACATGTCAGCTAAGATATTAGTTTACAGTACTAAACATATTCCGAGAAAAGCTCATTCAAATATGTCCTTTTGGTTATATCGCCACAAAAACCGATCGAAAAGAGCTTTGCGTCCTTACTAAGTACATTAGAGTTTCCAAAAATTTTCGCAGACATTTGTAGCGCGCGCCACACGCGCTAGTGGTTCTGGTCCGCGAACTTGTCCCCCAGGGAACTCAAACAAGCGGCTTAAAGCGCCACCTCCGGAGAGGACCGCTTGTCACGTTTTATTTTGCCCGGCAAGAGTCTTAACCACAGGGCGGATTCCTCTAACGAACCCGAAATAATTAATTAACAATTCGGCAGACTTGGATGACCATTCAGTGACTTCAAGTTAGAACGAATAGCGCGAAAAAGAACCTAAGAGAATTACGTCGTTCGGCCAGTCAAAAGAAACTACCACTCACGCGTCTCATCACTGGAACAATTTCCAAATACCGATTGTCCCGTAGCGCGTTAGAAGTGGAAGTGGAGGGGGTTGAGATTCCCAAGCAACCCTAACTTGGAGTAAACACCAGAAAAGACCTAAAAAAACTACCGGACGAACGACGTGAGACTCTTTCTAAGCCGAGCTAATCATTATTACGGGGAACACTAAACTGACTCCAAAATACATTTTACAGTTAAACTCCAAACTAACGACAAACATTTTATTCACGGCAACATTTTAAATTTTAACCTAGGTTTATTTCATGATTTTGTACTCTCGTTCCCCCTATCGTTTCTACCTGCCTATCGTGTGCGGTTTGACTGTAGCAATATGAAACTCTACTATTATTTCTGTGTGCTTTTGGCCTAAAGCTTGCGCATGATAATTGTGTTACTCACTGAGTGGTTTCGATGTGGGCTTTACTACTTGCCGTAACGCTCTGCTTATTCACGCGATCCGTAGCATGTTCGCCGCGTGAGCGAATCCGGTTCCAATTCTACGCCATGACGGCTGGCGCTAGAATTGACGGCTGATTAATTTACGCCAGCAGGCCTAGAAGTGACGGTAGGGCCTCTTCCGACGCACGTGTCAGGCTCGTTGACGAAGAACGTGGAAGTGTGCGATGAACGGCTTTACGACGTGCTGCGTGTCGGCCTAACCATCGATAGAACCACGATGGTAGTGAATCGGGTACGGAACGGCGATTGGATCGGCGGCAAATTCGCCGGCGACGGAAAACTGTGGCGTAAAACGGCCGTCGAACGGCTGTTCGGCGCGATTAGCTTAAACCACCTAGCACACAATTTCTAATCATCATTTACCTTGCTTTTTCTTGAAACACGCACACTTTCTCTGAACTATTCGCACACGATTTACCGCACATAAGCTCCTAGTTGATGAAAAAGAGAGATTTTTTTTAATAACTAACTCGACTAGAAAACTTCTCACATTTTACCTGGACAACACTTCGCGAAACAAGACAAACACTCGCACTTCTTACTTCTTCCACGGTCCAGGTCAAATTGGACTAGAAGTTGCAAAAGGGTCCTCAGATAGGTCGCAAGTGCAAATATTCGGGTTTTTCAACCGGAAGTCGTAATCTAGCCGAAACAGGACAACGACCTTTCCCAAAAATACGAATTCTCCCAGAGTTCAGTTCTTTGCAAATTCGAACGAATCTCTCTCTCTCTCCTTCAAGCCATCCAATCAAACCATTTCGTTTCAACACGTCTATATTTTATTACCAAAAATCCCCCCGCGCTGGTTAATTCTTGCCCGGCAGTAAGTACCCGTGGGAACGCAAATTACGCGCCCCATTACGTAATGGTAAACTGGATAATGGAAAAAACAAGCATATTGAAGACTTACATATCACTAGCAATCAACTTATAATAATAATATCACTATTTAAAACTATTTACAAAATGATCGGTTCCGTTGGTACGAAATTACTGAGTGGGTCAAACATCAAACACTCAATCACATAGACATTCCCATAATAGCATTGCATCTAAAAAATTTCAATTCTAGATCAAGCTTATCCCCATACAACACAAACACTAACTCTCAATAACACACACAGGTTCATTCAACTTCGGGACTACTCCAATCTAATGGAAAGGTATCCCTACATTGAACTCACCGCACTGTTTCGCCTTTTGAGAGAACCCCAATACACTTATTGGTCAACACTCTCAATTGGACAAACGCAAATAATTCATAACGAATCGACTAACAACAATAACAGGCTCATTAGACTTCAGGACTACTCCAATTCAATGGAAAGGTATCCTTCCATCTAATTTACCGCACAGTTTTATCTTCTTTTACCGCCGACGCCGGTAAAACATAATGATGAGTTATGTTCTACCATAGACCATGCGGTAGACTTGGGTGCAACGCCCAACTCCTACTCTGCAAAAGGCAAAGAATTCTTCACATTTCCTTTCGATCATGCCCATATGAGCCTGCCTAGTTCTAGTTTTCCGTTCTAAGTTTATAACTGATTCGCTCTAGAATACCTACCCGTCTTTCAATTTCATTGCTTTCGTTTCTCTTAGTCTCAAATTTGCCGAAAATAGCCAACAAAATCGATACAGTAGAACCTTGCGGCAATTAAAACATAGTAACATAAATAATATCTAGGAACACAATAAATATTACCCACATGAATAAATAAATAAACAATTTAACACTAAATAAACAAAAACAAATGTAAATAAATACATAAATAAGATTATCATGCACGTAAATAACTAAACTATGCATCAATAACTATATACAAAAAAACAACTAACCCTTGTAGTTGTAAATAACAGGCAATTTCTTTAATAATTGTTAGGGTTAGGTATTAACATAACTTTAAGACTCGATGTAGTTGCAAAAAAACTAGCATCATTTCATCCGAAAGGGAAAATTTTTCAAAAAAAAATATATATATATATATATATATATATATATATATATATATATATATATATATATATATATATATATATATATATATATATATATATATATATATATATATATATATATATATATATATTTTGGGGGAGGGTGGGTGATTGTGATCAGCACAACACCCTATTCGTCTTCTTCTTTCGTTCTGGTCCTGAGGACTTGTTCAAATGAGGTTTCCCTCAGGGAATTCTTTGGAATTTTGAAACTTTCCTCCCTAGTAATGGCTATTGCCAGCTCGATTGATTTGGTTTTGCTCTTCATCGACCTTACAGGTGAAGGACATCCGAGTCTTATTGTGCGGTCATCGTCTCCGATCTTGGACTCGCGTTAGGTTTCCCAGTACTGGTACTCCTCTTCAACGCCACATTGGCTCGGAGTTTCTGGTTAAGGAGATCATTGTTCTAGCTTGCGCCATGAACTCTATCTGACTTCTGGTCGAGGGGATGGCTATATTCGCATTAGCCACTATTATGGGAGGAACGATTCTTATTTCCCGAATTCAATTTAACTTTCCAACCAGATTTGCAAGGTCTCAATGAGCCCACAGTAAATGCAAGTTATTGTGGGGGCGGCAGCTGTTCCAAGAACAACGCGGAGCATTACAAACGGTTGAACAGTATTTTCCGCAACCAGAGCTTTCGCATCATGGTGCAATTGTCTCTGCTCAAGAAATGAGAGATACATAGCTCGTTTTTTTTTCTTTTAATTGGGAGAGAGAGGTCTTTGGTGGGGCGAGCTTTTTCAGAAATTTACAATGGAATATCCCCATTCGCCTCCCACCTAAATCCTTGAGGTCGTAGCAATGCGCTCCCACTACCCTTCTAACTATTGCAGGCACGTATTTCGGTGCTAGCTTAGCGCAAAAACCTTTCCCCTTGTCCGATTGCTCCGTGTTCTTCTTAAGGACCCGCTCTCCCATAGAGTAGGTGCCGCAAAAGGCATTCGACTGAAAGTTGTAGTAGGACGAATGCTTCTCATAGGCGGTCTGGAGGTTTTTCCGGACGTCTGCTAACAGCTTCTTTTGTTCATTTCCCAGCAGTCCGTCGTTACTGGTGAGAGAATCTCTAAGCTGGCGATATTCCCGACCATCGGAAATCCGGTTCCTTCCAAACATGACAAAGTATGGGGTGTGACGAGTGGCATCATAGACGGAATTTCGAACCGCGTCGGCTATCTGCTGAAGATTGTTCGTTCATTCTCGGTGATCCTTCCGAATGCAGGCACGAATGGCGGTCGTGATTACTCGGTTGACCCTTTCGGTATCATTAATCTGCGGGTGATAGTTTGGCGTTCTCCAGTGGGTGACGTGATACCTGGTCAAGAGCTTTTGGAAGGACTGGGAAACAAACTGCGTTCCATTGTCGGACAGGATTACTTCCGGAACGCCAAACAGCAGAAACAGTGAATTCTCTACGAAGCTAACTAAAGATTCTGCTGTTGCTTGTCGAAAGGGCTGAACGATAACAAACTTGCTGAAAAGGTCCGTAACCACCAGCAAGCAGGTGCTCCTGCCCTTCCCCGATGCTGTAAGTGGACCAACATAGTCCATCGCGAGAAACTGCCAAGGATATTGGACTATTTTTTTCTGTCCGGCCATCGGAGGGGTTGTGTTCTGGTTCGTCGCTTTGCTCGTTTGACAGGTCAAGCAGCACTGACAGAACCGTTTCACCTCGCTACTCATCAACGACCAATAATATCGCTCCCTTATGCTGGCCAACGTTTTCTCCGGCCCGAGGTGCACCCTCTCGTGGGTGGTGCGCACAATATCCGCTCGTTCCGACTTCGGAGGGTAATGTTTCCATTGAAAACGGGCATCCTCTACTTTCCCATCCGCTTTCACGAGCTTAAGGACTTGGCCTCTCACTATGCGAAAGTCAGAAAACTTTGCTGGTTCCTTCCCGATTCTAGCCATGAGTTCTCGATGATCGCCGTCCTTCACCTGAACGGAGACTGTTTCTATCGACCGCGACAGACAGTCAGTCAGGATATTGCTCCTCCCTTTCCGGTATTCCAGCTCGATGTTATACGACTGGATTTTAAGAGCCCATCGCAATAGCTTTGCATTACCGGACTCCACGCCAATGGTAAAGAGCCACAGTAAGCTGCGGGCATCCGTGACTACCTTAAACCGCGTACCCTCTACGTAGTGTCGAAAGTGCTTTATGGCCAGCAACACTCCCAAACACTCTTTCTCAACGCTGGCATACTTTCGCTGGGTACTGCTCAGCTTTTTGCTAAAGTAAGCTATAACCTTCTGTTCGCCGTCCTGTTGTTGGACTAGGGCTGCTCCAACCGCATTATCAGAAGCGTCTGACTCGATGGAAAATGGTAGTGCAAAGTTGGGGTTTCCTAGTATAGGCGCAGATACCAATGCAGCCCTCAACTCCCCAAATGCTCCTTCAACCGCTTCTGTCCACTGGAATTTGACCCTTGATTTCCTAAGCAAATCCGATATCAGCGCGACGATTCGGCTATAGTCCCGGATGAATCGTTGATAAAAGCCGGCAAGGCCTAACAGCCGACGAATGTCCATTACATTTCGGGGCCGTGCATAGTCCAGGATCGGCGAAATCCGGCTATTATCGATCGACACGCCTTCCTCCGTAAGTAGGTATCCCAGGTAGGCCACCAGATTTCTGCAAAAACGGCTTTTATCCAGGGAGATGGTGAGGTTCGCTTTAGATAATCGATCCGCTACAATCTGCAGTAACCGCATGTGCTCTGCTAATGTCTCTGTGGCAATGACAATGTCATCCAGGTAGACGAAGACATTGGGCTCTAGATCGAACCCAATCACGCGATCCATCAACCAACACATAGTAAACGGCGCATTCTTGAGCCCAAATGGGCAGACCTTAAATCGGAATAAACCCTGGGGCGTTCTGAAGGCGGTATAATCACGGCATTCCATTTTCAACGGAATTTGGAAATACGCATCCTTCAGATCTACAACGGAGTAGTACTTGGCCTTTCCCAGACGATGGAAAATCCCACCCATATTCCGCATTGGATAGGAATCTTTTTTGGCAGGCATTGATACGTCGCGAGTCGAGACATACCCTAAGCTTTCCGTTTGCTTTCCGAACGGGAACTAGAGCGCTGGCCCATTCGCTAGTACACTCCTCTAGCCGTTTATACCTCTCCAGTTCAGCCTCCATCTCGGCCTGCACAGCCGAATACAATGGCGTGCGCGTAGGTTTGGCCTCCTCACGTAAAACGATTTCGTGCTGCAATAGCGTTGTTCTTATCAGTCGATTTTCGGTTGTGCATGGGAACAATCTAATTATCTCAGCTAGTTGTTTACGTTCCTCCGTTGTCAATTGGTGCTCGGTTTCGACCGTCTCGGGGGTCGTCTTGGATGCCTCTGGTAACTCCAAAGCTGGAATATCTAGAGTTTCGTCTGGCTCGATTTGCTTCAGTGCCGGAAGTGTTGTGATTGGTAATATCGACACCTGTAATATATCCATCTCAGGGCTTGGTTGACCAGTAGATTGAGCGATATTGATCTGTTCGAAACCATTCTCCCCTAAGATCATCGGTTGAATTCCAAATTTCTTCCAAAAGTCATATCCAAGGATCAAAGCCAGCGACACTTGAGGAACTACCAACGTTGGAAGAATTTTCGTCACTTCCCGAAACCTAATTGGCAGCAGAACGTAGCCTAGGCTCTCGTGTACAGTCTTGTCCGCAGTTACGATTTTCAGCGGACTCGGTTGCAATACTAAACCACTTCGTTCCGCAATGTCTGGAATGTTGGTGACGCTAACGCTTGCCCCGGAATCTAAAAGGGCGTCGTAGTTGTTGTCGAAAATTTGCACGGTGACGTGCGGACAACTTTCTGTCTGTACTCTTACCTCACAAACCTTCTGAAAAGGATCTTTAAACGCGAAACTGGGAACATTTGTATCGGTAGGAATGTCATCGTTCCCTCTCTTGCATTCCTGATCTAGTTTCCCGGCACTCTATTAGTGTCCGTCTGTCGAGGACGGGGGTGACTCTCGCACGTTGCTGTTGTCTTCCCTGGTGTTCCGCACAAGTAACAGAAGATTCGTTTCTCTTCTCTGCAATGCCTCCAGACATGTCCAGTTTTCCGACAATTCCAACAAAGCGGAGCTGGTCTATCTACTCCACTCTCCGGTATCTGATTAGATTGTTGCGATACGGGTTGATGCCTTTTCCGATCCATGTCGTACTTCCTATCGAGGGCGTTAAGCTCTTCCGGCTCTGAATAAGAATAATACGAATCCTCCACCTTTTCTTCGACTTCAATTCGATGAACATTCGCCGGTCGAGATGGTCCGTCCCGAGCATGGCGGTACGCTGGATCATGAGCATCGATGCGGTAGGCATAGTACTCCAACTTCTGAAGGTCCCTCACGGTTCGGCAGGCCAGCTTAGACCGGTAATGGGGACGCATATTGTCCCATATCACTTCGAACAGTCTTTCTTGGTCCAACGGCCTTGTCAACAACTTATTTAGTCGTTCGATTTCCATTTTGAAAGAGAGGAACGTCTCCTGGCGAAGTTGCTTGCGCTCGTAAATCCTCCGCCGATTTCCTTGATCTTTATTAGGATTGCCGTACATATATCGTATTTTTTCTTCGAAGTCCTCCCAATTGAGGAACTCGTCCGAATAACATAGATACCAGTCGTAAGCTTCCCCTCTAAGGATCGTGTGGACTCTTTGCAGCAATACATCATCTGCGATTCGATCCATCGTGGATAGTCGGCGGATTTTATGCAAAAAAACCTCCAGCGAGCGTTGACGGGCATCCCCACTGAAGGTCAAGTGCCACTTTTCCATGCGGCGATCTGCGTTCTGAATCTCCGCATCGCTGATTCGTCGGTCCCTACGCTTCCGAAATTGGCGATGAAATACATTAGGGCCCTCTTCGTCGTCGGAGCTAAGTCCGGAACTACGTTCCCAGGAGTTACCCGAATTGCGAAAACCCTGACTCGGTCGGATTCTTTCTCCCTCGTACTCCCTCGGAGAATCTGGCAAATTATTTCGTCGTTGTGCTTCTTCTCGCTCATAATAGCTCCTCCCGAAATAAAGTCTGGAATAATCGTTTGCTATGGTCAACGGTTGGCTGCTTCTACGTCGGTCCCCTGGACATTGATCCCTCAAGTTGTAACCTTCGTTGAAAGACCGTTCATCGTAACGAGGTTCCCGCGGATAATCCGATCGCATGGTTATCTCTCCAGCCCTCCCGTCTCTGCGGAAATTTTGGCGGTTAACTTCCAACTGGCTCGTCGCATTCCTACGAGCATTCCCGTTCCCGGAAGAACGCCAATCGAATGTTCCGTCATTTGTGCCGTTTTCAGCCAGAATATTACTAGCTCTGGGCCGATCTGCTAGATGAGATTTTAACAGCTCTCTCTCCAGCTGGGCGATTCGGTCCAACAATACCTTGCTCTGATCACTTACCCCTCCCTCCAATGCCTGCCCTTGGTTGGACACTGGCCTGCCTATATCGTTATTTTCCTCAACCGAATCATCTATATTTTGACCTCCAACCGCCCCACACTCGTCTTCTTCAACCCCTTCCTTACCCAACGCCCTACTTCGTTTTTCGTCGGGCCCTTTCCGCCCACTAGACCTGTTCAAAATACTACTTATATGGTTTGCAAGCTCCCTCGGCATTTGTTCGGATGGCAGATTGGGAGTCTGACATCTCATAACCCTGAGAAGATAATGCTTTAGACGAGAACTTACCCGTTCATCAGGGCCATTATCCAACTTCCTACTCAAAGTTTCAACCCTTCCCATAATGTAGTCGTATTCCTGATCTATAGTGTACGGGGACGAATAGTCACGATTCTCACGTACATCTTCGTGAAACAAATTCCGAAGCAATCTATATTTGACCTCCGGGTCGCATTTCGTCTCCTCAGCCTTACCCCGAATAACCAATTCGTAGTCCACCTCCTCGTTAGTCAAGTGGTCAGCGTGGGGAAATGGGTTCGTCATATTGAATGACTGCAATAATTTATTTTAATAAAAAAACGTGTTTAATCCACCTAACAGTGTGATGAGACATTTCTTATAACTCTTATCACTCTCTTCGGATATTATATCGTTTGAGAACATTTAGAACTTGATGCTTCGCGATGTTTTTGATAACACATACTACAAGGGATAGTGGCAGGACTCAGAGAATCGCTCAAATCAGCATAGGACAACATCAGTGCTAGACATCTCAAACCAAATCAATGGGAAAGCAAAAAAAATGGCCCATAAAATAGACATACCAACGAATTATTGTTAATGTTCTGTTAATAAAATATCTATATTGTGGTGGGAAAACTGAATTTTCCTAAAGGGGTTATATATTGTACTGAGCCAAAAAAATCGATTTTTTTTAATCGATTTGAAGTTTATACTTTACTCAAATTTCCAACGCGACTGAGAACTAAGAAATCAACGCTTTTTCTTGAAAAGGGCGATACTAGCAGTGATACCATTCAAAGAAAATCAACAGTTAATATTTCCAGACTTGGTTTTATTTCCTATTTAAGAACTATTGTGTTTTTTTACATCCTAGATTGCATGATTCAGTGATCGAAACCCAAAACTTCATAAAGTATTTGAAAATATTAAATTAAAATTTGTTTTACATTTCTTACAAAAGAAATGTATAGGATTCGCTCAAACTTTGAAAACTTTGTCCGAGGCCCGGAGGGCCGAGTCTCTTATACCAATCGACTCAGCTCGACAAATTGAGACAATGTCTGTATGTGTGTGTGTGTGTGTGTGTGTGTGTGTATGTGTGTATGTATGTATGTACAAAATGTCATGTAATTATCTCAGCAATGGCTGAACCGATCTTAATGAAACTAGCTTCAAATGAAAGGCCTAACGTTGCCATTTGACACTATTATTTTTGATTTTCGATATATTGTTTACTTTCTGAGATATGGACGATTTTGTCAAAACACAGCAGGTTTTTCGCAAATAATTTCCGAACAATATAATATTGTCTCACAAACTGCACATAAACAGAAAGCTTGTAAAAAAACCTTTCTAACAAGCTACAGATTGTCAAAATCCGTGCTCGAGCGGCGGAAATATTAAACATTTTGTATTTTTAGTCCTCGCTTACCAATTTCCACTAACTAAAAATGAGATTGTTTCATACAGAGTATTGCTTTACTGGTGTTTTAGGGGCAAAACTAAACCGATTTTGAATATCGGGGTATGAAAACACATCTACGTGATTCAAGGAATTCGATGTTGGGAACATTTTGTGAATTACCTTTATAATAAATTAACTATTTCTTAAAAATCAATATATAAGTTCACTTCAATGACAAAATAATGTGTTGATAAAGAAACAGTGAGTTCTAGTATTTATTCCTTGGATTAGGCATTGCGTTCAATCATGAGGTAAATGTTGGATGGTATATCAATACACAGATCAACAAGTAATTCACCTAATAGTGAGATAAAAGATTACTCATATAATTATACTCGTGGCGTCACCGAAAGTAAAGTAGTAAGTATGTTTGAAGCCCAAAAATCTAGCAAAAATTTAGCTCTTTTGCAAGACTTAGGTTATACTGGTTATGGCGCAAAAATTACTACTTACATTATTTATGACAAGAATATAAGAAATCAATATATCATAATAATATACCTATAAAAATAATGTCACTGCATTAACCAACATTTGCCATTCCTCACACGCCCCCCCCCATCTCTCTCTCTCTCTGTTTCTCTTCTATCGCATCTATCTAGCTATTTCTGTTTCCATTTCTAAGTTGTGTGATAAGATCTTCTGCCAATCTGAAAAATTTATTAATTGTAATTGCGAAGGTTTGAGAAAACAAAACTATTTTTTGACTGCTGCTACATCAACTCAACTTTAATTCAATTGTATTCAAAGCCTTTATTTACACTATAATTAAGGAAATTCATGGCTATATCAGAAAAATATTTGGCTTAACTGGGTAATATGAAAGTTTGACATGAAAATTTTCAAAAGAGACATTCCACGTGCGATAATTAAACTATTCGTATCACTATTGAATTTTGAATGAAATATATGCTCAAAGACTGAAAGCTGAAGCCAGGAGGATTGGACTTGCCATCAACGTTTCGAAGGCAAAATACATGAGAGGAAGAGGTTCTAGAGACGACAATGTGAACCTCCCACCCGAGTGCGGATTGACGGTGACGAAATCGAGATGGTCGACGAATTCATGTATTTGGGCTCACTGATAACCGACGACAATGATAACAGCAGAGAAATTCAGAGATGGATCTTGGCGGGAAATCGTGCTTTTTACTTTGGATTTCGGAGGACGCTCCGGTCGAACAAAATTCGCCGCCGCACTAAGTTGATTATCTACAAGACGCTGATTAGATCGGTGGTCCTCTGCGGCCACGAGACCTGGACTATGTTCGTTGAGGACTAACGCGCCCTTGGAGTTTTCGAACGAAAGGTGTTGCGTACCATCTATGGTGGAGCTCAGATGGAAGACGGAACGTGGCACAGGCGAATAAACCATGAATTGTATCAGCTGCACATTCGTTATATTGGTACGAACTTTCATGAGAAATAACGGATCAAAGACCAAATATATCCACAAATTAGATACATTTGTTTCATTTCAATCATTTGATTCATTTGATATATTTGATTCATTTGATTCATTTGATTCATTCGATTCATTAGATTCATTTGATTCATTTGATTCATTTGATTCATTTGATATATTTGATATATTTGATTCATTTGATTCATTTGATTCATTTGATTCATTTGATTCATTTGATTCATTTGATTCATTTGATTAATTTGATTAACTTGATTCATTTGATTCATTTGATTCATTTGATTCATTTGATTCATTTGATTCATTTGATTCATTTGATTAATTTGATTAATTTGATTCATTTGATTCATTTGATTCATTTGATTCATTTGATTCATTTGATTCATTTAATTCATTTGATTCATTTGATTCATTTGATTCATTTGATTCATTTGATTCATTTGATTCATTTGATTCATTTGATTCATTTGATTCATTTGATTCATTTGATTCATTTGATTTATTTGATTCATTTGATTCATTTGATTCATTTGATTCATTTGATTCATTTGATTCATTTGATTCATTTGATTCATTTGATTCATTTGATTCATTTGAATCATTTGATTCATTTGATTCATTTGATTCATTTGATTCACTTGATTCAATTGATTCATTTGATTAATTTGATTCATTTGCTTCATTTGATTCATTTGATTCATTTGATTCATTTGATTCATTTGATTCATTTGATTCATTTGATTCATTTGATTCATTTGATTCATTTGATTCATTTGATTCATTTGATTCATTTGATTCATTTGATTCATTTGATTCATTTGATTCATTTGATTCATTTGATTCATTTGATTCATTTGATTCATTTGATTCATTTGATTCATTTGATTCATTTGATTCATTTGATTCATTTGATTCATTTGATTCATTTGATTCATTTGATTTATTTGATTCATTTGATTCATTTGATTCATTTGTTTCATTTGATTCATTTGATTCATTTGATTCATTTGATTCATTTGATTCATTTGATTCATTTCATTCATTTGATTCATTCGATTCATTTGATTCATTTGATTCATTTGATTCATTTGATTCATTTGATTCATTTGATTCATTTGATTCATTTGATTCATTTGATTCATTTGATTCATTTGATTCATTTGATTCATTTGATTTATTTGATTCATTTGATTCATTTGATTCATTTGATTCATTTGATTCGTTTGATTCATTTGATTCATTTGATTCATTTGATTCAGTTGATTCATTTGATTCATTTGATTCATTTGATTCATTTGATTCATTTGATTCATTTGATTCATTTGATTCATTTGATTCATTTGATTCGTTTGATTCATTTGATTCATTTGCTTCAATCGATTCATTTGATTTATTTGATTCATTTGATTCATTTGATTCATTTGATTCATTTGATTCATTTGATTCATTTGATTCATTTGATTCATTTGATTCATTTGATTCATTTGATTCATTTGATTCATTTGATTCATTTGATTCATTTGATTCATTTGATTCATTTGATTCATTTGATTCATTTGATTCATTTGATTCATTTGATTCGTTTGATTCATTTGATTCATTTGATTCATTTGATTCATTTGATTCATTTGATTCATTTGATTCATTTGATTCATTTGATTCATTTGATTCAGTTGATTCATTTGATACATTTGATTCGTTTGATTCATTTGATTCATTTGCTTCAATCGATTCATTTGATTCTTTTGATTTATTTGATTCATTTGATTCATTTGATTCATTTGATTCATTTGATTCATTTGATTCATTTGATTCATTTGATTCATTTGATTCATTTGATTCATTTGATTCATTTGATTCATTTGATTCATTTGATTCATTTGATTCATTTGATTCATTTGATTCATTTGATTCATTTGATTCATTTGATTCATTTGATTCATTTGATTCATTTGATTCATTTGATTCATTTGATTCATTTGATTCATTTGATTCATTTGATTCATTTGATTCATTTGATTCATTTGATTCATTTGATTCATTTGATTCATTTGATTCATTTGATTCATTTGATTCATTTGATTCATTTGATTCATTTGATTCATTTGATTCATTTGATTCATTTGATTCATTTGATTCATTTGATTCATTTTATTCATATCTTTAATTTTATGCATTTCATGTTCAGTCATTCGTTATATTTCATTCAATTTGTTAGTATGAGTCAATTTATTTTATTAATCTTATAACTATTTCTAAATATAATCTTAATTTTTATTTAGTAACCTAATCTAATTTGATTCGTGTATTTTATAATTTTGATTTATATTAATTTTTCTACTTATTTTATGAATTTAAAAACCTATTATTTCATTTTTTGCTTTACTTTTTTATTTCGGTCGTTTTGTTGATTTCTATAATTTATTCAGATTATTCGAAATTTTATTCGCGCAAGACTAGAAACTGTTTTCATCCCACCTCTAGTTGGGTGCCTACTTCTCGTGAGTTCTGCAAACTAATCCAATAGTGAAATGTGTAAGAAATGTCTCATCTCGCTGCTAGGTGGATTAAATCGGTTTTTGCTATTGAAATTGACAAAATGATAGTATCGCCCCTTTGGCGATTATTTACTTTTTCGGTCCAACCTATCAGCATTGAAGTATCGCCCTTACGTTTTTTTACAATAACTACCGTTCTATACCACCGATTTCGTCCGTGTTTTAGAGATCATTGTTACTATTTACAGCTGGTATCAGCTTGATAATCCTAAAAAAATACGAAATTAACAGTTTCGCCTCTAGACTGCTAGCAAAAAAAGTATCGCCCTGTTGGTTTGCATGGAGCGTGGAGGGCGAAACTTTAAATAAACAAACAAAATACAGTTTCGCCCGTTGTATTTTTTGCTGTAGTTTAAGAAAGCAATATCGTGGAATCAAAATTTTTACGTTAATTTGTTGCGTTTCAAAGCCCTCATTCGCAGTATGAAAAAAGCCCTATGTTTACATTTGTAAGTATCGCCCTTTTCACAAAAAGCGTTGAAATGAAATCGCAGCTCCTGATATCACGCTATCTCTGAAGTGCATGCTTGCATAGTTCCAAAATTTACTTCGACATCGACTTTTTCTAAAGGTGACTCTCCAGTAGTATCCTTGATTTGAATTATTATCGCTAATCCTAATGCCAAAGAACAAATAAAAACCTCACGAAAACAAACCGTTTGGGAAAATCATCATCATTACTGGAATTTTCATTTTCACGAAACTTTTCGATAACCTTCCGTCACTTGCGTTAATGCACTGGGTGCACAGTGCTCTGAAAATCTAGCGAAATCGTCTTAGGGCACCAGCGGGTCTGTAAAGAATACTAAAAATTAATTTCTATTCCATAATTTTCAGTTCAGCAATTCGAGAGATCGTGCTCAACGCAAGCCATGAAAAATAGACTACGTTGTGAAGCGATGGTCACTATTTATTAAAAAATCACGGTTAAATAAAAAATAAAACTATTGAAAAATTTCAAATAGTTTATAATTTTCACAAACTTATTAGGAAAAATTGTTTAATAAGCTTTCGTAATATTGTGTAGGAAAAAAGCTGAAAATTTCAGTATTTTCTCTATCTGCAACATATAAACCCTTAAGTATACCAATTAATTGGTATACGAATTGGAATAGGTTCGCCAAATTTTGGAAGAAGTCTATAAAATAACCCCTTGAAAACTACCTAAAAATTGTTGTAGTTCGATGCAATAAAGAAAATCTCCAAAAAAGAAATGTACCTATTAATTGGAAACATAGCGCATAATACATACAATAATGACCCCTTTTTATCAGTCTCATGGTGCATTTTAGGGACATTGACTAAATCGGGCAATTTTTTTCTTTATAATAAACTGAAGCTGTTAAAATATTCTTCTCGTCCCTTGATGTAGTCTGATAACTATTTCTGAGTATGATGAATTTATTTTCGCATATTTCGCATATCTTCATGATAAGGAAAACATGCTCAAGAAAGGATAACAAACATATGTTCATATTTGGCTGATAAAATCGGGGTTTCAATGTGTTATAATAGATATTCAGCATTCGAAGAAGTTTCTTGTGAACGAGTGTAGAACGACTTTGTTTCTACTTACTTGAAATCAGCGGCGTAGCCAGAAATTAGGTTTGGTGAAAATCGATCATACTGTCCAAACGAATAATAATTACGAAACCGTAATTTTTGAAGTTTTAAAATTATGCAGAATTAATTTTTCAGAAAATAGTAACAGAGTTCCTGTCTTTAGCGAATTTGTTGAGACTTTATTGTAGTCATGAATATTAACCTGAGAAAATTCACCATAAATACTTCTTGGACGATATACCGTCAAAATTATTTTATCAAATGATGCGCTGTTTAACGTTTGTAAAACTCATCGAAGATACTAAACCGCCGAAATTGGCGGTTTCAAAATGATGCTATCTTGACCTTAAATTACTGTTTTTAAACATTTGACCTATACATATAATTGGTCATACAACAAAAATCAAAATCGATCAGAACCTGCTAGAATCGAATGGAAATCGTCATTTTTCATAAATTTCTCTCTACATTTCCTCGTTATTAATCATATTACGTTATCGTCTCAACTCGACGCATTCCCAATATAAAAACCTGTTTTAATCCACCTAGTGGTGCAATTGTGCTTGTCTCATTTGTCCAGACTACGATTCTATGGCTGGTTATGTTCAATACAATGGTGGAAATGAATATTACATGTTCAGTACGATTTGCAAATACCTACAATGGATCGGCAGCCACGATCTTGAAATACCATGTGATACTGAAACATCGCTTGAAACCAACGGCGGATCATGGAGAAAGATCCGGGAGGTCCAGGTCCTGCCGAAAATTTTCAACTTGTTAAGAAATTTTAAACTAGTTTTAATTTTAAAGTAGCAACCCCTCACTGCATACTCCCTCCGGGCCGGTATGATTGACGATTTTTGGAGTGATTGCATAACCTTTCTATATGAGAAAGGCAAAAATGTACCAAGGTCCAAAGAAGTCAATTTTTGTCAAACATCTCAATGTTTCATGCATTTTAAAGTCATTTGGCATCAAAAATACAAATTTGATTTTGAAAATTTTTCATTTCAGTTTATGTGGAAATTTGCTGTATGATTGCACTCTTCACCACGTAACACAGTGGCACCTGTTCATTCAAAGTTGTGACAAAATTATAAAACTTGGCTTATGTGGCTAAAACTTGAGGTTTTAGCTAATTTTGGGTCGCTGAATCCATTTCTGCTATCAGTTGTGATATTCCATTTTTTCAACTACTTTTATACAAAACCATTTGAATGCGTTGATTTAAAGGGTTAATATAAACATTAATCATCGTAGCCAATCTCATCGGATAGCAGGAATGGTTGACAAAACTAGTAAAAATCACTAATTTTTCAGTAATATGATGTTGTTTAGGCAATTAATTTGTAAGGAGATTTATGAGCTACAGGGCGTCTCCATATGGGTATTGTCAAAAACATAGATATACCAACTTCGGCGCAAAAATGCGCAAGATGAGCCCTATATATCTTGAAAGTACACTAAATTTTGAGTCAGATTCATGATAAGTGACCCATGGGAGACCATCTCAAAAATTGGAAGACGTATAAAGATACATTACTGATATGATATGAAACTTTTTAATTGTATTTTTTTGATACAGAACAAACGTAAATCAGTTTTGCACAAAAGTCTCTTCTCATCTATAGTTTAGCATATTCATTCTTCTATTCAATGAACTTAAAACTGCTCCAATCGGCTGTGTAGTTTTTGAGATATCGCCATTTGAAACTCTAATTGAACAGAAATCCTCGACATCACTTGCTTCAACGACATGTTAAAAATTCATTTTTCATCTGATTATAGTAAAATTTTGAGATACCTTTATTTAAACTGAGAAAAAAATAAAATAAATATTTACAAAAGAATTACAAGACATTGATTTTTGGGGTTTTGTCACTCGTCGTGCCACTGTGCGTAACTCCGGAACCGGAAGTCCAATCAATAAAAAATCGATAGCAGCCGATGGGAAGGTTGTACCTTTCATTTGAGACTGACTTTGTGCAAATCGGTTCAGCCATCTCTGAGAAACAAGGTCACATTTTTTTCCACATACACACATACATACACACACAGACATTTTCCGATCTCGACGAACTCAGTCGATTGGCATATGACACACGGCTCTCCGGGTCGGGATTAGATTGACGAATTTTAGAGTGAATGAGAAAGGCAAAAACATTTTTAGCAAATGTTGAAAGTTATGCATTTTTTTGGTGAGCAGTTCTATGTTTCATAGACATTAAATCAATTTTAACTTCGCTTCCTATTAAATAAAGACACTTATTACAGCACATTTCTACAAAAACGAGCTCAATTTGAAAATAAATCTGAGGATTATGATTGATTACAGAACTCTGGAATTTTCTATTGGAATGTTTTTTCGCTTTCATTTTCCGATATGTTTCAGATCGATCCGATGGTTATAAGTTAGAAAAATTGCAGTCAGAAGATTCGCACAAATGAATATTTTTGTCCTGATAAGTTATCAAGTTCCTTCCAGACAACTTGGAAGTGTTCGGTGATTATTTCTAGCGGTTGTAGATAGAAAAATGAAATACAAAATTCGATTTATCGACATAATGTTTGGCTTATTTCAATGGATTATTACTATATTGAACAATAAATAAGCGACAAAGAGTAATCTACAAACAACAAGCCACAACTTTTAAAGTATTCAAAATAGATCTTCAGTAAAGTTATTCGCAAAAGTAAGAGCTACAAATTTGCTGAAGGCATCATTTCGATATAATCACTTCCAATAAAATTTGTGAAAATATCTCACTCATAGGGGGATTAATCAGCAAAAGCACAATACCAAAAGAAAGGGCATATTGCCTCCATTAAATTCTCCGAAGATACTATTGACCTAAAATAAGCCGTTTTGGCGTGAATAATAGATTACATGTTTTTGGTCATATTTCTGGCAATGGGAAATGATAAAAATCTTTCGTCCGCATTCATGTTAAATATCTCTTTTGATAATAGTCCGATTTCAACAATCTATAGCTTGTTCGAAAGGTATTCGTTAAAGCTGTCTAAAAACATATAAATTGTTAATCTTTATTGTCAATTTCGGCAGATAATTCAAAAAAAACTGCAAAAGACGCCATTTTTACGCATTCAAACATTCATATCTTGGAAACTAAACATCAGAATCAAAAACAAATTAATAGCGTCCATACTGTTTTTTAGTTCTTTCATTTAAAATTGGTTTGGAAAAGATCGGTTCAGCCATTGCTGAGAAACACGAATGAGAATTTGTCCGTTACATACACACACAGACACACACACACACACACACACACACACACACACACACAGACATTGTCCCAAATCGTCGAGCTGAGTCGATTGGTATATAAGACTCGGCCCTCCGGGCCTCGGAAAAAATCTTGAAAGTTTGAGCGAATTCTATACATTTCTTTTATAAGAAATGTAAAACCAATTGATGCACACGAAACACAAACCCACAACTATCACTTCGCACCAGTTTTCGTACCGTAAATATGTACAACTATAAGAGGAAATTATTGAAGAAATATATTACGTATAATACAAGAACAAATAAACCATTAAATGGAGTTTACTATATTCAAAAGAAAGAAATACCTGTTACCGTCGAGGCAATTCAATATAATTAAAATAAAGAATAAAAACCTGTTTTAATCCACCTAGAGGTGCAATTGTGCCTTTCTTATTTCTCCAAACTATGATGAAAATAGCTGGTTCGTACAATATAACATTATGGAAATGTCTTTCATTCTTATTACACTTGGTAAGTATATATAAGAGCACCTTTTTGCATTCATCGCACTTCACAACCCGTAACTCCGGAGCTGGAAGTCGGATGGAGATGGAATTTAATATCAGTTTCCGGGGACGCCACAAATTTCATTTGAGACTAAGTTGATCAAATCGGTCTAGCCATTTTCGAGAAACCAATATAACCGTTATTCTGAATTTGGATGCTTCCGGATCCATCGATGGTGGTCAGTGTGGCCAACGAGACTTTGAATGACTTTTGGTGACCTAGATCTACAAATTCAACAGTTGTGTTTACATTTTGGAAAAAAAATCACCTTTTTACATTCATCGCAGAATACGTTAGAATCGGGATTTGCTGCGTGATCGTACGTATCCCCCTGTAATTCAGGAACCAGAACTCCGATCCACACAAAATTCAACAGCAGCTGATGGACCTTTCATTTAAAATCAAGTTTGTCAAAATCGGTTCAGAAAATTCCGAGAAACCGATGTGGACAAATCAACAAATTTTTTTTTGTAACCATACTCTTCAACTCGTAATCCGGAACAAGATGTCGGTTGAAAATGAAATTCAATAGCAACCTATGGGAATATTATACCTTTCATTTGAATCTTAGTTTGTAAAAATCGGTTCAGCCATCTCCGAGAAACCGATGTAAATATTTTGTTAACAAATCCGCACATACACACACATACATACACACATACATACACACAGATATTTTGCGATCTCTGCGAACTGAGTCGAATGTTATATGAGACTCGGCCCTCCGGTCCTCGGTTGGAAAGTCGGTTTTTGGAGCAATTGCATAACCTTTCTATATGAGAAAGGCAAAAGAGTAATATTTAATTAGCTTAATCAGCATGAGTTCAATGTTATCTTCATGTGATTATATTTTGAAATATTAGTGGAATGGGTTTGAAAGTGGAGGGAACGGGGGGTTAGTAGAGTGGTAGTGGAGGATGCGTCAGAAATCCTTCATCTTATTTCGGTATACGGGGTGGATGAGGGAAATGCGGGCGTGAGGGTGGTCCAAGGGGAGGGGAGTGATGAAGGAGGGTGGTGTAAGGGCAAGGCAGGGGGGAGAGGGACGGCGACGCAATACTCAACTGAATATTTTTCCTTCCATTTGAGACTTGGTTTGAGAAAATCGGTTCAGTCATCATCGAAGAACCGATGTGACTTTAATTGTGGAATATGCCCGGAATTCCGGACATCCGGAATCGTCGATAGTGGACAATATATTCAAAGAATGTTTGATTGGCAATCAGTGATCTATATCTGCGATTAGAGGTAATTTGGTGACCATTTCAATAGTTTTTAGCCTCTGAGGTATTACGATTGTATCGATTTATATGGGAAATTCCAGTGTATGATTACTAACACCCCTGTAACTCCGGAAGCAAGAGTCAGAACCAAATGAAATTCAGCAGCAGTCAATGGTATTACTGTATCTTTCATTTGAAATCAAGTTTGTAAAAATCGGAAGAGAATGCGTTGGGGAATGGGTGTGACATTAGCTTTGGAACTTGGCGGGTTCCCCGGGAGCGTCATGAACCGTCATATGTGGCCAATGTGGTCAAAGCTGCTTTAATTGATCATTAGTGATCCAGACCCGCAAACTAGAGTAATGTTACATCAATTTTAATATGTTTTACATCATTTTAACATCATGGTGGTACCAGTTTATATGGGAATTTGCTGTGTGATCGCACTCTTCAACCCGTAACTCCGGAACCGGAAGTCGGATCGACTAAAAATTCAATAGCAGCTTATGGGAGTGTTATACCTTTCAGGAGAAACTAAGTTTGCGAAAATCGGTTCAGCCATCTCTGAGAAAATTGTGTGAGTTTAAATGACACACACACAGACATTTGCCGATCTCGACGAACTGAATCGAATGGTTTATGACACTCGGCCCTCCGGGCCTCGGTTATAAAGTCGATTTTTACAGTGATTGCATAGCCTTTCTTTGTATGAGAAAGGCGAAAACTATTAAATGTTGTGTTTGTGTTTAAGATTAAAAAAATTAAAGGGTTGTGTACAGGACACGACCACGGTGACATTAAAAATGTAGCTTTTTTCAAGAGCGTGCAAATGAATTTTATCTATCACACATATCGACTCACGTTCTTGCTCACTCGCCTGTTTTCATATGTTACAATTTGCTATATACCCTCCCCATTAAAACATAATTTATTGAAGGTCATTTAACGGCAATCTATTATTACAATTAATCAAGTATCTCACTAGGTGATTAGCATTATTTGGCTGATCCATCTAGTAAAAATAGGCTGGTCTGTCCAGAAAATATATTCAACAGAAAAGTTCCATATTGAGAACTGTGATGAGCAAGCCCACGCCCGCCAACGGAAATATACAGATTCTCTATGAAATTAGAAATTTCATTTTCCATTTAAATTTTCAATAATGTACTAATGAACTTAAGTAAACAATCTTAAGGTTAAGTATTTCTTAATCGATTAGTGGTTGAACAAATTAAATTATTTGATAAATTACATTGTTATACAACGTTCGCACTACCAGTTAAAACGGGTTTTTATGCTATCTTGGTGACATTTTTCTTTTCTTTTTTGCCTTTCTCATATAAAGAAAGGCTATGCAATCACTGTAAAAATCGACTTTTTAACCGAGGCCCGGAGGGCCGAGTGTCATACACCATTCGATTCAGTTCGTCGAGATCGGCAAATGTCTGTGTGTGTATGTATGTGTGTGTGTCATTTAAACTCACACAATTTTCTCAGAGATGGCTGAACCGATTTTCGCAAACTTAGTTTCATCTGAAAGGTATAACGCTCCCATAAGCTGCTATTGAATTTTTAGTTGATCCGACCACCGGTTCCGGAGTTACGGGTTGAAGAGTGCGGTCACACAGCAAATTCCCATATAAACTGGTACCACCATGATGTTCAAATGATGTAAAACATATTAAAATTGATGTAACATTACTCTAGTTTGCGGGTCTGGATCACTAATGATCAATCAAAGCAGCTTTGACCACATTGGCCACCTATGACAGGTCATGACGCCCCCGGGGAACTCGCCAAGTTCCTAAGCTAATGTCACACCCATTCCCCAACGAATTCTCTACCGATTTTTACAAACTTGATTTCAAATGAAAGATACAGTAATGCCATTGACTGCTGCTGAATTTCATTCGGTTCTGACTCTTGCTTCCGGAGTTACAGGGGTGTTAGTAAGGATACACTGGAATTTCCCATATAAATCGGTACAATCGTAATACCTCAGAGGCTAAAAACTATTGAAATTGTCACCAAATAACTTCTAATCGCAGATCTAGATCACTGATTGCCAATCAAACATTCTTTGAATATATTGCCTACTATCGACGATTCCGGATGTCCGGAATTCCGGGCATATTCCACAATTAAAGTCAAATCGGTTCTTCGGTGATGACTGAACCGATTTTCTCAAAGTCAAGTCTCAAATGGAAGACAAAATATGCAGTTGAGTATTGCGTCGCCGCCCCCCTCCCTCCCTCCGTCTTGCCCTTACACCTCCATCCTTCATCACTCCCCTCCCCTTGGACCACCCTCACGCCCGCATTTCCTGCATCCATCCCGTATACCGAAATAAGATGAAGGATTTCTGACGCATCCTCCACTCCCACTCTACTAACCCCCCATTCCCTCCACTTTCAAACCCATTCCACCATCATTTCAAAATATAATCACATGAAAATACTATTGAACTCATGCTGATTAAGCTAAATATTATTCTTTTGCCTTTCTCATATAGAAAGGTTATGCAATTGCTCCAAAAACCGACTTTCTAACCGACTCATAACATTCGACTCAGTTCGCCGAGATCGCAAAATATCTGTGTGTATGTATGTGTGTATGTATGTGTGTATGTATGTATGTATGTATGTATGTATGTATGTATGTATGTATGTATGTATGTATGTATGTATGTGTGTATGTGCGGATTTGTTAACAAAATGTCCACATCGGTTTCTCGGAGATGACTGAACCGATTTTTACAAACTAAGATTCAAATGAAAGGTATAATATTCCCATAGGTTGCTATTGAATTTCATTTTCAACCGACATCTTGTTCCGGATTACGAGTTGAAGAGTATGGTTACAAAACAAAATTTGTTGATTTGTCCACATCGGTTTCTCGGAATTTTCTGAACCGATTTTGACAAACTTGATTTTAAATGAAAGGTCCATCAGCTGCTGTTGAATTGTGGATACGAGTTCTGGTTCCTGAATTACAGGGTGATACGTACAATCACGCAGCAAATCCCGATTCTAACGAATTCTGCGATGAATGTAAAAAGGTGAATTTTTTTCCAAAATGTAATTTGTTGAATTTGTAGATCTAGGTCACTTACAGTCATTCAAAGTCTCTTTGGCCACACTGGCCACCATCGACGGATCCGGAAGCATCCAAATTCAGAATAACGGTTATATTGGTTTCTCGAAAATGGCTAGACCGATTTGATCAACTTAGTCTCAAATGAAAGGTGTTGCGTCCCCGGAAACCGATATTAAATTCCATCTCCATCCGACTTCCGGTTCCGGAGTTACGGGTTGTGGAGTGCGATCACATAGAAAACTCCGATTCAAAACCGATACCGCGATGAATGCAAAAAGGTGCTCTTATATATACTTACCAAGTGTAATAAGAATGAAAAACATTACCATAATGTTATATTGTACGAACCAGCTACTAAATCATAGTTTGGAGAAATGAGAAAGGCACAATTGCACCTCTAGGTGGATTAAAACAGGTTTTTTAACGTGTTATAACTCTGTAGTGTAAACATTGTATTATTAAACCAATTCTGCAGCGTTTTATGTTATATAGGTGTTTTATATGATAATAGGACTGACATAATTATATCTTCAGTACAGTGGTTTGTTTCATAATTTAAAACAGATTTATTTTAAAATTTAAATTGGTATATCCAACCGTTCTATTTGTTGTATACTTTAAAACGCGATTAGAACTGTGTTTTAAATACATAGGGAAGGACAGATACTCTGACTGCATAAACTGGGAAAACAATTTTAAGTCCAGTAACGCTTAAGACATGGCTTGAATTTTAATCGAAAAAGATACCCGCTTAAACTGCTGCTGGGACGGTAAGTTTTGTTTTAAAATTTTCCGTTTTGTGCAGTACGAAACAAAAGTGTTTGAAATTAGAAAACAAAAAGTTCTGCTGAGAATGTGATTGTTTCCGATGCAATAACACTCAGGTTTTTTACGCGGGGGATACAGGCCGCGTAAATGAAAACCACGTAAATTTCAAAAAACGCGTAAATGAAAACCGCGTTATTTCAAAATCCGCGTAAAAAATACCGCACAAAAAAAACCGCGTAAAAAAACCTGAGTGTGCTCTCCTATATAAAATACTACGCTGCTGAACAGTGCAATAACTACAGCAGCACGTTGTCAGATGCCTTACTGATAAAAAAAAAACATATAACCGAAATATATATATATATATATATATATATATATATATATATATATATATATATATATATATATATATATATATATATATATATATATATATATATATATATATATATATATATATATATATATATATATATATATATATATATATATATATATATATATATATATATATATATATATATATATATATATCACATATAACCGAAATATGAAACATATGAAAGCCAATAGGCTCTTTACCCTACGCAGCTACAAAACGCCGTAAACATGGATTAACAAGTTATAACACACACGCATGCATAAAAATAAAATTATTACCAATATTTAAGTTAGGTGTTTCTGAATCGGTTGGTGTATGAATGATTAAAATCCATCTAGTAATATCGGAGTTATAAGCGTGCAAACTTTACATAGTTTCGTTACATGGGAGATAGTTTAGATTTTAGAATGATACCTAACCCCAGATAGTGGAGTAAGACATTTTTAATATCAAAAATATAATTATACACGTATAAAAAAATAATAAAACTTACCTTAGTTTAAAATCAAAAATCACTCTCTAGGAACAAAATTTTAAAGACAGTTAGGAGATAGATAAAACAAAATTTGTTAAAACACATTCACAAGATTCAACCCTGTTGTTGCTACCAACGTAATAAAAAGGTTAAGACTGTCGGAGTCGAAAAAGGAATAATAAAAGGGAGCTAAAAAAAGGGAAAAGGAAGAGCTACTGGGTTCTGAGCAAAGGGAAAGGTCTATTCCGGTGCAACCATTCGACGAAGCAGATCATCGAAGTTTTTTGACGAAGATTTTTAAAAAAGTGAAAATTAACATAGCAGTTGAATAATTAGTTATTCACCACGGTTCAAACTACCAACGATTCGGTGGAAAATAGATACGAATCAGGTACGTTGGGTCGATTAAGACCAACCCCGAGTTCTAACAACTAAAACCCAGTAGCAAGCTAACCTTCCTTTACGCGTGGCGGACTAAATCCTCACAGGACCCGAAAATCTAGCCTTCAAGCAAGTGCTGCGGTTAGCAGAAGCGAGAATCCGCCCAGAGACAAACCCATGGGAACCGATCGGTCCGGAAAGACGATCACGGACACCCGAAAAGGAAATCCGTCCGACACGTGTGAAGCGAACCACGAGCTCCCAGCAGGCACACGACGACTAGCAGCCAGCGATCGTCAAGAACCACGCGGGCGGCGACGATCGCTACAGCGTATTGCAGCTTCTCCCGCCCAGCGATCTACATAACACCACACCGTAGATCACTTCTTGCCTTCAACATCTCCATCACGAGCAGCATCAGCAGCAGCCGGCCGGCCAACATACACGCCACACACAAGACACTGTAAGTCGCTAGGGAATAAAAGTGTTACATTGAAAAAGAGTTGTTTTATGTTTCTTCCCGGTCCCTTAATCAGCATCTATATTAAAGATCCGACCCTGAGAGCAAGCGTGCTACTCACGATCGAGCTAGCAGCCCGAAAAACAAGGCTGTTGCAAAGCCCAGCCTCGCTAGATCCCCGTGGCTTGACCAGGTGTGTGTGAGGGAATAGAAAAGTTAAAGCTGGTAGGAACTGAAAATTTCGTTTGATAGGTTAGGAAGTGAAATGCTAAGTTGGTAACCAAAAACGTGCTCCCCGGAATGCTTCAGTAAACTTATCAGTTTTACTAGACATCAGTCTACTAGTGCGCGTACGCCTACAAGAGCGAGTAATCATTGCAGTAATAGCATCGAATAGCGGGAGTTTTCGGATTTATTGATATATTTATCGTTTATCGGGTCTTGATTCGGCCAATTGCCAAAACACTGATTTGTTTGGTAAAGAGCGAATTTATTTTGATTGCGAATATAGATACACCCTAGTTTAGTAAATTAGTGTATTAATAATTGCTGTTCAGTTCTGTTCAATCGACAATCCTTTCGCAGTGGACGAGCACGAGAGCATTAAACGCAGAAAGTTGAAGGATAGAATGAAAACGGAGAGAGAAGCACAAGCTTTTAGTGTGTCTCCCAGCCGGAGAGGGGTTCGGGAGAAAATCGCAGTTATCAGTCCCACGCTGACGATAATTAGCGGATTGTTAGAAAATCCCAAGGCCGATGTTCGCCAACGAATGAAACTGAAGACACGGCTGATACATTACCGCGTCCGAATTTTTCTTCTTTCCAAATCTCCAGGGTCTCATAAACATGGGCCAGAGATCACTCGGTTAGGAAAACAAGCAAATGCTATTTTCCAAAAGCATTTACCTGCACTGAAGTTGTCAGACGATGGGTTTACGGATCCAAAGCCTTTGGAGGCCGACATTTCTTTAGCCTTGGAGGAAGTTCGATCGGAAATTGAAACTCTTAACGAAACAGTTTTGGGGATTGATATCGAAGAGAAAATGGGAGCTGTCGCTTTATCGACAGGAGGGCTAGTAAATAAAACATTAGAAATGAAAAAATAGAAATGGAATCGTCGAAGGAGAGATCTAGCGAAATAATGAATGTGCTGAACGATTACGAGCACGGAAAAATAGAAAATACTACAGAGTTGATCGAACACTTCAAAGATTTTGTGCTTCAGACCACCGAGCAACAAAAGCAAATGAGAGAAAGGGAGATTGCATTAGATGAAAAGAGAATTAAGGAAGCTGAGGAAAACATGACGAGGAAGAAAAGTCATGAAACATTGCTGATTAACTTGAATGGCAGATTACAGATTGACAATGAAATTTCTAATAGGAGCAAGATAAGCAAGTCTGCAACGGATGAGCGAATAGAGGAAAAAACTGAACCAATTCTAGAGAATCCAACCGAGAGGAATTTCAAAATTAAAGAGAGGTCGGCATCTGAGAGCCGTAGCGAAGTTAAAACGGAGAGTTCCTCTGATGAAAGTATTGGTAAACCGATAAAAGTTGCAAATAAAAAGAAGAAAGAGAGGAAAGATATGAAAGTTCATTCGAATAAGCGGAATAGGAGGAAAATAAGAAGGGTAAGCTTTTCGTCGTGGTCATCGAACGATTCCACGGAAAGCTCATATTTGTCTAGCTCGAGTTCAGAAACCTTATCAGACTCCTATAACGCTAGGAGGGAAAGGGGACTGACTAGAAAGATGAAGTGGGAACAGGAAAGTATTAAAAGAATACCAGTATCAGAATGGAAAGTAAAATACGATGGAAAAGATCAGGGTAGGCGATTAGCAGAATTTCTCAAGGAAATTAAAATGAGATGCAAATCAGAGGCATTTCGGAGCGTGAACTATTCCGAAGCGCGATCCATCTTTTCGCTGGCCGTGCTAAGGATTGGTTCATGGATGGGTTTGAGAATCGCGAGTTTAGCACGTGGTCAGAGCTGAAACGCGAGCCCAAACGTGAGTTTTTGCCTCCTGATTTGGATTTCTAGATCGAACTTCAAGCCACCGCACGACGTCAAGCTCGTGGTGAGAAATATGTGGACTATTTCCACGAAATGCAAAAGTTGTTTCATTCAATGACGGGACCAATTTCAGAACGTCGTCGATTCGAGATAATCTGGCGTAATATGCGCTTTGATTATAAGAATGCAATGACGGGCGCGGGAGTAAAAACTCTTACAAAACTGAAAAGGTATGGGCGAATCATTGATGAAAACAACTGGAACATGTTTCAAAAGCCACTTGATCCCCCGGTGCGCTCTAAAACTACTTACGTTAATGAAATTTCTACCAATCAGTCCAAATCTAGCTATGCGAATTCTGGAAACAATTCGCAGAATAAACCTAAAAGTAAAGCAAAAGGTGATGAAAGGGAAACAGATCGGTCTAAAGAACCAAACGAGGGAAGAGGGGAGAAAAACGAAGGTTCGTTAGACCCAATGGAGGGTTCCGCGAAGGGTACCTGGCAGGCTTTAGTAGAACGATATAGACGCCCCCTATCGGCACGTGCTATAATTGCCAGAAAATCGGGCATCACTATGTCGAGTGTCCAGAAAATCGACGAAAATTTGGCAGAATTTGCGGCTTTGCTGATGTTTTCACGCACTTGTGGCCCTACTGCCAAAAAACACGCAGAATTCAGCTTGAGGAGGCAAGTTGAATTATCATCCACAAATCCTACCACTGAGATAACTCACAATCTACTGACGAATGGATTCAGACCTGTCTCTGAGTTTGATTACTGTTGAGATATGGAAGTAGACGAGATTTTTGTGAGATTAGGTGGCGATAACCCATCTTTTGTGAGAGTGTTTGTGATGGGAAAAGAGATAATCGGGCTGTTAGATACCGGAGCGCAGAGAACTGTTTTAGGTATTGGATGTAAAAAGCTAGTGAGAGAACTAAAACTTGAAATATTTCCCACTAGTGTTTCAATGAAAACGGCTTCGGGAACACCTGTCGAAGTCGAAGGTTACGTTCACTTACCCATTACATTCAACAATGAAAACAAAATCATCCCAGCTCTTATAGCCCCCACATTGAACCGAAGGTTAATATTGGGTTTTTCCGATTTTTTGAAGGCCTTTAGGATACAGCCTACCGTAGAAACCGACAGCAACAGGGAGAGGGAATATTCAGATGTAGGAGAAGATTGGTCTATTGATGAAGTGAATGTAGCGAGAGAGGAGGAAGGGAGGGATACGCTCACGGAGGGGCAAATCTCACAACTCGAACAGGTTAAAGCTGAATTCAAAATAGCCATAGAGGGAGAAACGCTGGATGTTACTCCTCTCATCACTCATAAAATTGAACTTCAAAATGAGTTCCAGCATTCTCCACCAATTAGAATTAATCCATATCCCACGTCTCCGGACATGCAAAAGAAAATCAATCTAGAGCTAGATTGCAAGCGGCAAAAATCAATGCATTTCGTTCTTAGTTGCGGATCAGTTGAGAACCGGAAAAAGCTTAAATTCTTTATACGATGTTATTTATCGGACTGATTTTTAAACACTTAATTTTAAATTTTTAAATGCACAAAGTTAACTTCTAACTGAAGCGTTCGGGTTAAGTCATTTGAAATTTAACTAAAAATAAAAGGTTGCCAAAATTTAAAAAAGACCAATGATTGGTCCAATGTTGCCAATCCTCTTTACGCAACTCTACTATTAAAAACTCTGGTCCTAGGGTATGGCGAACTGGAATCGAATGTTTTCGTGTACCTCGACGACATCGTCGTCGTAAGCGAAACATTCGAAGCGCACCTCCGAACCTTATCAGAAGTTACCAAACGACTGAAATTGGCAAATCTCTCTATCAATCTAGACAAGTCAAAGTTTTGCGTGAGCGAACTTCCGTATCTCGTATCCGTATCACTTCGTTCGCTACGTCGCTTTTTGGGGATGGCGAACTATTACAGGCGGTTCATCCCCAATTTTAGCGAGATGTCTGCACCGCTTACCGATCTCCTTCGTAAAAAGCCGAAAACTCTTCCGTGGACGACGACAGCTGAACAAGCTTTTCTACAATTAAAAGAGAGTTTAATTGCGGCACCCGTACTCGCCAATCCAAACTTCAATTTACCATTCCAAGTCCAGACGGATGCGAGTGATAGCGCTATCGCCGCTATCCTTACGCAACAGCATGAGAGAGGCGAAAAGATAGTGGCCTATTTCTCTCAAAAGCTCTCTCCCGCGCAACAAGCATACGCAGCTTCGGAGAAAGAAGGTTTAGCCGTACTGTCAGCAATTGACAAATTCAGACCGTTTATTGAGGGAACGCGTTTTCTGGTGGTAACGGATGCAAGCGCGCTGACCCATATCATGAAGGGCAAGTGGCGTACTTCATCCAGATTAAGCAGGGGAGTATAGAATTGCAGGGATACGATTTTGAGATACGGCACAGACGAGGCAAGGATAACGTCATACCAGATGCATTATCCCGCTCGTTGGAAACTGCAACATTAGAATCCGATGGAAACATCTGGTACATTGACATGTACAATAAAGTACTTGCGTCTCCAGATGAAAACATCGACTTTAAAGTAGAAGATGGGAAATTATACAAGTTTATCCCTTCCAAAACAGAAGTTCTTGATTTTCGCTTCGAGTGGAAGCTTTGTGTTCCGGAGAAAGCTAGAGCTGATATTCTTCGAAGAGAGCACGACGACGCGCTTCACACCGGATACGAGAAGCTAGTGGACAAAATCTGAATGAGGTATTTTTGGCCGAAGATGGCAGCCTCAGTACGAAAATATGTAGCACAATGCCGGGTGTGCAATAAATGCAAACCATCGACCGTATCGCAGCATCCCACAATGGGTAATCCCAGGTTAGCAACCAAACCTTTTCAGATCCTAGCAATCGATTTCATTCAATCGCTACCTCGATCAAAGTCCGGGAACATGCATTTGCTCGTATTGCTGGATCTGTTTTCAAAGTGGACGGTCTTGGTGCCGGTTAAAAAGATATCAACCCCACTTGTCATTAAGGTCATCGAGGAACAGTGGTTCCTTCGTTTTTCGGTTCCGGAGATTATTATCAGTGACAATGCGTCGACTTTCCTTAGCAAGGATTTCCAAGGGTTCATGGGGCGATATCAGGTGCAGCACTGGGCCAATTCAAGGCATCATAGCCAGGCCAACCCCGTAGAGCGCCTGAATCGCAGTATTAACGCTTGCATCAGAACTTATGTCAGAACTGATCAGCGACTTTGGGACACGAAAATTTCTGAAGTAGAATTTGTGGTCAACAATACTTCCCACTCATCAACTGGTTTTACCCCCTATAAAATTCTTTATGGTCATGAGCATATTATTAGTGGCGAAGAGCATCGCCGAGATGTTGATACGCGGAATTCGTCTGAAATGGAGAGACATAACCTAAAATTAAAAGTAAATAAGGTTATTTATGATATTGTGCAAAAGAACCTATCCAAAGCGCACGACAAAAGTTCCAGGGCCTACAATTTTCGATTCCGTAAGCCTGCTCCGGTGTACCAAGTAGGGCAGAAGGTTTTTAAGCGCAATTTTGCTCAATCTTCCGCCGCGGACGTCTACAATGCCAAGTTAGGGCCCGCTTATATTGCGTGTACGATTGTTTCTCGTCGTGGTACAAGCTCATATGAACTTGTTGATGATTTTGGCAAAAACTTGGGGGTATTTTCAGCTGCAGACCTCAAACCGGGGATCTCCGAATAAAATCGATTAACTGTCTTCACCTTCGAATGTAATTTGATATACTTAGGCACGTAATCTTCAGCGCTTCGTACAGTATTCGGTGGAGCCATTGTGTAGCACCGCGTCAATTTTGTTTGAGTGATCATGATCGTTCGTTAAATTTGTTATATGGATAAAAGAGAGAGAGAGAGAGAGAGAGAGAGAGAGAGAGAGAGAGAGAGAGAGGAAACGGATCGATGTAATGCGAATTGAAAGGCCTTTTCGGTTATCGCACTTTATCAAAAAGGGCAATCAAAATAATGTCATTTAGATGTCACTGTTTGTTTTGGGTGAAGAGCGAATTTGGAGATAAACCGACAAATGTAATAAGACTTGAAATGAAATTCTCCAGCTCGCAATTTGCAGTTTTTAAAGAACTAGTTCGAACTGCAGCCACCAATTATATTCGTTGTGATTCTTGTCCTGCGAAGGAAGTGTTAAGATATGTTTTTTGTTCGGTGTTCGTTACATCATTAATAGATTCGTTTAATTAGTTCCGGAGCGAGAATATTCTCTCTTCCTCAAAGCAAATGTTTGTTTTGGAAAATTGGGAGATGAGAAGATTCGATAATCGATCCACGAACATAGAGTCGTTGAAAATAGCCTTCCATTATATGAATGAAAGCAACTATTCGATATTTTGACGCATAAATTATTCGCTATTGTTTGTTTCGGGAGCATATTAAGGTGCAACTCAACCCTGGGCTGGTATTTCGTAGAATTTTACAGTAAAACAAAATTAATTAACAACTTCGTTATTAATTAATTTTGAGGGGGAGTAGGTGGTAGTGTTACCGTCGAGGCAATTCAATTAAAATAAAAAAAGTATAATTAAAATAAAGAATAAAAAAATGTTAAATGTTGTGTTTGTGTTTAGGATTAAAAAAAATATAATTATACACGTATAAAAAAATAATAAAACTTACCTTAGTTTAAAATCAAAAATCACACTCTAGGAACAAAATTTTAAAGACAGTTAGGAGATAGATAAAACAAAATTTGTTAAAACACATTCACAAGATTCAACCCTGTTGTTGCTACCAACGTAATAAAAAGGTTAAGACTGTCGGAGTCGAAAAGGGAATAATAAAAGGGAGCTAAAAAAAGGGAAAAGGAAGATCTACTGGGTTCTGAGCAAAGGGAAAGGTCCATTCCGGTGCAACCATTCGACGAAGCACATCATCGAAGTTTTTTGACCAAGATTTTTTAAAAAGTGAAAATTAACATAGCAGTTAAATAATTAGTTATTCACCACGGTTCAAACTACCAACGATTCGGTGGAAAATAGATACGAATAAGGTACGTTGGGTCGATTAAGACCAACTCCGAGTTCTAACAACTAAAACCCAGTAGCAAGCTAACCTTCCTTTCCGCGTGGCGGACTAAATCCCCACAGGACCCGAAAATCTAGCCTTCAAGCAAGTGCTGCGGTTAGCAGAAGCGAGAATCTGCCCAGAGACAAACCCGTGGGAACCGATTGGTCCGGAAAGACGATCACGGACACCCAAAAAGGAAATCCGTCCGACACGTGTGAAGCGAACCACGAGCTCCCAGCAGGCACACGACGACTAGCAGCCAGCGATCGTCAAGAACCACGCGGGCGGCGACGATCGCTACAGCGTATTCCAGCTTTTCCAGCCCAGCGATCTACATAACACCACAGCGTAGATCACTTCCTGCCTTCAACATCTCCATCACGAGCAGCATCAGCAGCAGCCGGCCGGCCAACATACACGCCACACACAAGACACTGTAAGTCGCTAGGGAATAAAAGTGTTACATTGAAAAAGAGTTGTTTTACGTTTCTTCCCGGTCCCTTAATCAGCATCTATATTAAAGAGCCGACCCTGAGAGCAAGCGTGCTACTCACGATCGAGCTAGCGGCCCGAAAAACAAGGCTGTTACAAAGCCCAGCCTCGCTAGATCCCCGTGGCTTGACCAGGGATCGAGGTCCTTGCACGGTTAACCCTTCTGGACCGTAGAGTAACATACCGTGAACCAAATCGAGGAATAATTACACAAATGAAAACCAAAATTAGCTTTCCTAAAACTCCAAAAAACGTGGCCCCACGTTGGGCGCCTAAATGTAGCGCGCGCCACACGCGCTAGTGGTTCTGGTCCGCGAACTTGTTCCCCAGGGAACTCAAACAAGCGGCTTAAAGCGCCACTTCCGGAGAGGACCGCTTGTCACGTTTTATTTTGCCCAGCAAGAGTCTTAACCACAGGGCGGATTCATCTAACGAACCCGAAATAATTAATTAACAATTCGGCAGACTTGAATGACCATTCAGTGACTTCAAGTTAGAACGAATAGCGCGAAAAAGAACCTTGGAGAATTACGTCGTTCGGCCAGTCAAAAGAAACCACCACTCACGCGTCTCATCACTGGAACAATTTCCAAATACCGATTGTCCCGTAGCGCGTTAGAAGTGGAAGTGGAGGGGATTAAGATTCCCAAGCAACCCTAACTTGGAGTAAACACCAGAAAAGATCTAAAAAAACTACCGGACGAACGACGTGAGACTCCTTCTAGACCGAGCTAATCATTTTTACCGGTAACACTAAACTGACTCCAAAATACATTTTACAGTTAAACTCCAAACTAACGACAAACATTTTATTCACGGCAACATTTTAAATTGTAACCTAGGTTTATTTCATCATTTTGTACTCTCGTTCCCCCTATCGTTTTCTACCTGCCTATCGTGTGCGGTTTGACTATAGCAATATGAAACTCTACTATAATTTCTGTGTGCTTTTGGCCAAAAGCTTGCGCATGATAATTGTGTTACTCACTCAGTGGTTTCGATGTGGGCTTTACTACTTGCCGTAACGCTCTGCTTATTCACGCGATCCGTAGCATGTTCGCCACGTGAGCGAATCCAATTCCACGCCATGACTGCCGGCGCTAGAATTGACGGCTGATTAATTTACGCCAGCAGGCCTAGAAGTGACGGTAGGGCCTCTTCCGACGCACGTGTCGGGCTCGTTGACGAAGAACGTGGAAGTGTGCGATGAACGGCTTTACAACGTGCTGCGTGTCGGCCTATCCATCGATAGAACCACGATGGTAGTGAATCGGGTACGGAACGGCGGGAAATTCGCCGGCGACGGAAAACTGTGGAGTAAAACGGCCGTCGAACGGCTGTTCGGCGCGATTAGCTTAAACCAATTTCTAATCATCATTTACCTTGCTTTTTCTTGAAACACGCACACTTTCTCTGAACTATTCGCACACGATTTACCGCACATAAGCTCCTAGTTGATGGGAAAAAGAGATTTTTTTTAATAACTAACTCGACTAGAAAACTTCTCCTGTTTTACCTGGACAACACTTCGCGAAACAAGACAAACACTCGCACTTCTTACTTCTTCCACGGTCCAGGTCAAATTGGACTAGAAGTTGCAAAAGGGTCCTCAGATAGGTCGCAAGTGCAAATATTCGGGTTTTTCAACCGGAAGTCGTAATCTAGCCGAAACAGGACAACGACCTTTCCCAAAAATACGAATTCTCCCAGAGTTCAGTTCTTTGCAAATTCGAACGAATCTCTCTCTCTCCTTCAAGCCATCCAATCAAACCATTTTGTTTCAACGCGTCTATATTTTATTACAAAAAAATCCCCCCGCGCTGGTTAATTCTTGCCCGGCAGTAAGTACCCGTGGGAAAGCAAATTACGCGCCCCCCAAACCACCCGCTCAGGTCCACGCATCCCGCAATTGAAATGATAATGATGACTGGTAGATCATCAGCAGGAACGGGAGCATGTTTGTATAGGTAAGCGATTACAGCGGACAGAGTGTATCGCATTAATTGAAGTCCGTTTCATCTGTACTAGTACTATATGAACTGGTATACACATTTGAAATTTTGAAAGTTTTTTTCAAATAGGACATTAGATGATCGCTACACAATGGCCTCCGGAAAATACAGATACAGAAAAAATTACAATGATGTCCTCTTTTAGCCTTTATATGGACGACAAATAACTTCCTAATACAGAACCTGTGCCTCAATATCTCAAGCGCAAATTTATATGTTGCGATAGTATGGAAAACCTGAACCTTTGAAACTTTGTAGAACTAGTATGAGAGATTATTTTGGTAATTATAAATAACAGTTTTCCATTTCACTCATTACTCCGATCATCCACGTTCTGCTATAGCTATAGATGTATCCACGTGCTATAGGTAGCAGCAAGGAAGCCGAGGATGTCACATACACATGCACGTTGAGCCAGGCGCGCTAACAGTGGTGTAACTGCGTAGTAGCGCGCGCTTTCGCAAATAAAGAAATTCTCTATCAATAGATGTATTTGCAAGCGTTGAAAGTATTTTATTCAACGCATAACAATATAAAAATCGTATTCTGCATCTTTTGGTAATTTACATGATTACAAACAGTTATAATCCATAAATGAACTTGTAATATACTACGAAGGAATAGGACGGAATCCTTGTTGATACAACACTGGTTTTGGTGGGGTGGAAACCAGAGAATGCAGAGAAATGGGAGAGGCAATTTTGTTTTCGGGAGAAGAATCATAAAGGATTCGAAATTTTCGCGATTTTCTCTACTAAAACTACCGATAACTTTGGAAGTAATTGGAAATTTTAAATAGATTTTTCACCAATGTCTTCGGTAATTATCCTAGTTTACTGGATACCATTTATTTTTTTTTATTATTGGTCTATTTCCAAAGATATTGCGAGATTAAGGCAAAAAGGTACCGATTTGCTGCCCTATTGGCGCAGAAAAGCAGATTCCCACGTTAAGTGGAGGGAATTCTTTACGATTAAAAATGATCGATTTATGAGATTTGCGGAATTTTTGGGTTCACAATGAACATTACTTCTTCTTCGTTTAATTGGAGGATGATAACTACAGTGAGGTTGAGGATCTGAAGAATTAGTATCATCATCATTAGGAAGTAAATCAAAAGAATTTTCAGTAGGAATAATTAAGGAAGAAGATTTAAGTAATGCAGCATACGACATTTTACTTTTAGTTAATGCCTTTTGATGCAATTTAGTTTGGCAATTAATATAAGCAGAGCATTCTTTCAATTGAGAATGAATACCTTTGCATAAAATACATTTTTCGCCAGAAGAATCACAAGAAGAAGTAATATGATTATCACCGCATTTTCCACATTTCAATTTATTAGAACGAAATATTTCAGTGAGACCGAAAAGTTGGCAATCATCACAATGCATTACTTTGGGAGTGTAAATACGAACCCGAAATATTACATTATTTACGTATAAAAAATCTGGAAGTGCAGATCCAGAAAACGTGATACGAATGGTATTAGATGGAATAAATTTAGAATTATAATTTTCAATATTTTTTATAGGGGAGACCGGGGCTGGTTGGCCGAGTTTTGCTTTCGGAATTTCTGTACTCATTCTGGTTAGACTTTTTGAAAACCGGTTTGCGCTGTCATGAAGATACAACCCTTGAGCACATATGTATTTTTTTTTCATTCATGAAAAAAAATCAGGGAAAAAGTTATTAGCAAACAAATGCGGAAAGAAAAATCGGCCAGGGCTGGGGTAAGTTGGCCGAGTTTGGTAAAATAAGTTAAACACGTTAAATGTAACAGTGGAAAACTTTTAATTAACATTAACATCGTTTTGCCTTTCTCATATAAAGAAAGGCTATGCAATCACTGTAAAAATCGACTTTTTACCCGAGGCCCGGAGGGCCGAGTGTCATACACCATTCGATTCAGTTCGTCGAGATCGGCAAATGTCTGTGTGTGTATGTATGTATGTGTGTGTGTGTCATTTAAACTCACACAATTTTCTTAGAGATGGCTGAACCGATTTTCGCAAATTTAGTTTCATCTGAAAGGTATAACGCTCCCATAAGCTGCTATTGAATTTTTAGTTGATCCGACTTCCGGTTCCGGAGTTACGGGTTGAAGAGTGCGGTCACACAGCAAATTCCCATATAAACTGGTACCACCATGATGTTCAAATGATGTAAAACATATTAAAATTGATGTAACATTACTCTAGTTTGCGGGTCTGGATCACTAATGATCAATCAAAGCAGCTTTGACCACATTGGCCACCTATGACGGTTCATGACGCCCCCGGGGAACCCACCAAGTTCCTAAGCTAATATCACACCCATTCCCCAACGAATTCTCTACCGATTTTTACAAACTTGATTTCAAATGAAAGATACAGTAATGCCATTGACTGCTGCTGAATTTCATTCGGTTCTGACTCTTGCTTCCGGAGTTACAGGGGTGTTAGTAAGGATACACTGGAATTTCCCATATAAATCGGTACAATCGTAATACCTCAGAGGCTAAAAACTACTGAAATGGTCACCAAATTACTTCTAATCGCAGACCTAGATCACTGATTGCCAATCAAACATTCTTTGAATATATTGTCCACTATCGACGATTCCGGAAGTCCGGAATTCCGGGCATATTCCACAATTAAAGTCAAATCGGTTCTTCGGTGATGACTGAACCGATTTTCTCAAACCAAGTCTCAAATGGAAGGCAAAATATGCAGTTGAGTATTGCGTCGCCGCCCCTCCCCCCTCGCCTTGCCCTTACACCTCCCTCCTTCATCACTCCCTCCCCTTGGACCACCCTCACGCCCGCATTTCCCTCATCCACCCCGTATACCGAAATAAGATGAAGGATTTCTGACGCATCCCCCACTCCCACTCTACTAACCCCCCATTCCCTCCACTTTCAAACCCATTCCACTAACATTTCAAAATATAATCACATGAAGATAACATTGAACTCATGCTGATTAAACTAATTAAATATTATTCTTTTGCCTTTCTCATATAGAAAGGTTATGCAATTGCTCCAAAAACCGACTTTCTAACCGAGGACCGGAGGGCCGAGTCTCATATAACCTTCGACTCAGTTCGCCGAGATCGCAAAATATCTGTGTGTATGTATGTGTGTATGTATGTATGTATGTATGTATGTATGTATGTATGTATGTATGTATGTATGTATGTATGTATGTATGTATGTATGTATGTATGTATGTATGTATGTATGTATGTATGTATGTGTGTGTATGTGCGGATTTGTTAACAAAATGTCCACATCGGTTTCTCGGAGATGGCTGAACCGATTTTTACAAACTAAGATTCAAATGAAAGGTATACTATTCTCATAGGTTGCTATTGAATTTCATTTTCAACCGACATCTTGTTCCGGATTACGAGTTGAAGAGTATGGTTACAAAACAAAATTTGTTGATTTGTCCACATCGGTTTCTCGGAATTTTCTGAACCGATTTTGACAAACTTCATTTTAAATGGAAGGTCCATCAGCTGCTGTTGAATTTTGTGTGGATCGGAGTTCTGGTTCCTGAATTACAGGGTGATACGTACGATCATGCAGCAAATCTCGATTCTAACGAATTCAGCGATGAATGTAAAAAGGTAAAATTTTTGCCTTTTTCAATAGAAAGGTATTGCAATTGCTCTGAAAACCGATTTTTTAAAGGAGGCCCGAGTGACATATACCATTCGATTCAGTTCGTCGAGTTCGGCTGGATGGGGTGGTGGTCTGAGGGGTGATTTAAAGAGATTTTTAAAGGAGGGGAGTGAACAGTAGAGGGGGGTGTAACCCCTCTCCGTAAACCATCAACTATGCCCCTGTTAAAATCCAGAAACCTTTTGCGAGTCGAAAAAAAAATTTGGCCCTCCGGGATTAGGTTGACGTTTTTCAGAGTGATTGCATAACCTTTCTATATGAGAAAGGCAAAAATGTGCCAAAATCCAAAAAAGTGAACCGTCGTCAAATTTTTTTTCCAGTTTGCATCAAATCTCGACGTTTCATGCACCTTGAACACATTTAGCATCAAAAATAAAAATTCGATTTTTAATTTTTCCTATAGTTTATATGAGAAATTTCTGTGTGGCCGCGCTCTGAAACCCGTAATTCCGGAACCAGAATTCCGATCGATCCAAAATTCAATAGCAGTCGATGGGGAGGTTGCACCTTTCATTTGAGACTAAGTTTGGGCAAATCGGTCCAGACAATTATGAGAAAAATGAGTGACATTATTTGACACATACGCACATACATACACACACATACACACACATACACACACACATACACATACAGACTTTTTTCCGATCTCGACGAACTGAGTCGAATGGGATATGACACTCGGCCCTCCGGGCCGGGATTAGGTTGGCGTTTTTCAGAGTGATTGCATAACCTATCTATATGAGAAAGGCAAAAATGTGTCAAAATCCAAAAAAGTGAACAGTCGTCAATTTTTTTTTCCAGTTTGCATAAAATCTCGACGTTTCATGCACCTTGAACACATTTAGCATCAAAAATAAAAATTCGATTTTTAATTTTTCCAATAGTTTATATGAGAAATTTCTGTATGGCCGCGCTCTGAAACCCGTAATTCCGGAACCAGAATTCCGATCGATCCAAAATTCAATAGCAGTCGATGGGAAGGTTGCACCTTTCATTTGAGACTAAGTTTGGGCAAATCGGTCCAGCCATCTCTGAGAAAAATGAGTGACATTATTTGACACATACGCACATACATACACACACACATACACACACATACACACATACAGAGTTTTTCCGATCTCGACGAACTGAGTCGAATGGGATATGGATTAGGTTGACATTTTTCAGAGTGATTGCATAACCTTTCTATATGAGAAAGGCAAAAATGTGCCAAAATCCAAAAAAAGTGAACCGTCGTCAATTTTTTTTCCAGTTTGCATCAAATCTCGACGTTTCATGCACCTTGAACACATTTAGCATCAAAAATAAAAATTCGATTTTTAATTTTTCCTATAGTTTATATGAGAAGTTTCTGTGTGGCCGCACTCTGAAACCCGTAATTCCGGAACCAGAAATCCGATCGATCCAAAATTCAATAGCAGCCTATGGGAAGGTTGCACGTTTCATTTGAGACTAAGTTTGGGCAAATCGGTCCAGCCATCTCTGAGAAAAATGAGTGACATTATTTGACACATACGCACAGACATACACACATACACACACATACACGCATACATAAACACATACACACACATACAGACTTTTTCCGATCTCGACGAACTGAGTCGAATGAGATATGACACTCGGCCCTCCGGGCCGGGATTAGGTTGACATTTTTCAGAGTGATTGCATAACCTTTCTATATGAGAAAGGCAAAAAGGTAAAAATTTCGCTAAAATGTCTCTCAAACAATTTAAATTTGCTGTACTAGGTCACCGACGGCCAACCAAACTTTCGTTGACTACATTGACCACCATGACGGTTCCGGAAGTGCCCGGGAAAAGCGGCCATCTTTCAAAATTGACGTACTCACATCAGTTTCCCGGAAATGGTTGGGCCGATTTTCACAAACTTTGACCCAAATGATAGCTATAGTATCCCTACAGATGTCTATAAAATTTTGTACGGATCGCTTGGATGCGTCCGGAAATATAAACTAATCCGTCCGGTCACATATGAAATTCCAATATAAGCCGGAACTCCATTTTTTTCAAAGGGGGGACCCCATGAAATTTCAGAAATCGAATTCGTGTTTTTGATTCCAAACATCTTTAAAATGCATGAAACGTCGAGATTTTATATTATTTCGAAATTTTTTTTTATGAAAATCGACTTTTTGGAACTGCCGATTTCGCACCTTTTTGCCTTTCTCATATAAAGAAAGGCTATGCAATCACTGTAAAAATCGACTTTTTAACCGAGGCCCGGAGGGCCGAGTGTCATACACCATTCGATTCAGTTCGTCGAGATCGGCAAATGTCTGTGTGTGTGTGTGTGTGTGTGTGTGTCATTTAAACTTACACAATTTTCTGGCTGAACCGATTTTAGCAAACTTAGTTTCATCTGAAAGGTATAACGCTCCCATAAGCTGCTATTGAATTTTTAGTTGATCCGACTTCCGGTTCCGGAGTTGCGGGTTGAAGAGTGCGGTCACACAGCACACAGAGTGCGGTACCACCATGATGTTCAAATGTTGTAAAACATATTAAAATTGATGTAACATTACTCTAGTTTGCGGGTCTGGATCACTAATGATCAATCAAAGCAGCTTTGACCACATTGGCCACCTATGACGGTTCATGACGCCCCCGGGGAACTCGCCAAGTTCCTAAGCTAATATCACACCCAGTCCACAACGAATTCTATACCGATTTTTACAAACTTGATTTCAAATGAAAGATACAGTAATGTCATTGACTGCTGCTGAATTTCATTCGGTTCTTACTCTTGCTTCCGGAGTTACAGGGGTGTTAGTAAGGATATATTGGAATTTCCCATATAAATCGGTACAATCGTATTACCTCAGAGGCTAAAAACTATTGAATTGGTCACCAAATTACTTCTAATCGCAGATCTAGATCACTGATTACCAATCAAACATTCTTTGAATATATTGTCCACTATCGACGATTCCGGAAGTCCGGAGTTCCGGGCATATTCCACAATTAAAGTCACATCGGTTCTTCGGACTGCAACCGATTTTCTCAAACCAAGTCTCAAATGGAAGGCAAAATATGCAGTTGAGTATTATGTCGCCGCCCCTCCTCCCCCCCCCCGCCTTGCCCTTACACCTCCCTCCTTCATCACTCCCCTCCTCTTGGACCACCCTCACGCATTTCCTTCATCCACCCCGTATACCGAATTAAGATGAAGGATTTCTGACGCATCCTCCACTCCCACTCTACTAACCCCCCATTCCCTACCCTTTCAAATCCATTCCACCAACAGTTCAAAATATAATCACATGAAGATAACATTGAACTCATGCTGATTAAGCTAATTAAATATTATTCTTTTGCCTTTCTCATATGGAAAAGTTATGCAATTGCTCCAAAAACCGACTGTCTAACCGATGCCCGGAGGGCCGAGTCTCATATAACATTCGACTTAGTTCGCCGAGATCGCAAAATATCTGTGTGTATGTATGTATGTATGTATGTATGTATGTATGTATGTATGTATGTATGTATGTATGTATGTATGTATGTATGTATGTATGTATGTATGTATGTATGTATGTATGTATGTATGTATGTATGTATGTATGTATGTATGTATGTATGTATGTATGTATGTATGTATGTATGTATGTATGTATGTATGTATGTATGTATGTATGTATGTATGTATGTATGTATGTATGTATGTTTTTTTTTTTTGTATGTATGTATGTATGTATGTATGTATGTATGTATGTATGTATGTATGTATGTATGTATGTATGTATGTATGTATGTATGTATGTATGTATGTATGTATGTATGTATGTATGTATGTATGTATGTATGTATGTATGTATGTATGTATGTATGTATGTATGTATGTATGTATGTATGTATTAGACATCTCCACATTTTGAAAAAGTTTTGAAATATACATGGGTCAGCCCAGATTTTTGTTCTACGTGTGGATTTAAGAAGTTTCGCCAAAAATGACTTAATTTGGACATGATTTAGAGGTGTCTCCAATCAAAAATCGTGTTTTTGCTATGTTTCCATGGTAAGATCACTTATACTCTGATTTATTAGGCCCAACATGCCCACATATCATCAAATGTTGTTCCTTAAACATAACTTAACATGTTTTAACAGGTGAACATAGCTCTAATCGCAATAGAAAATTTGATAACTGGATTTTTATATAATTTGTAATTTATTTATCAGCAGAACGAAAACTTGTCAGTTACATAAACTTTGTATACAAAAGTTTATCAAACATAAGAAAAATTAGTAGTATTTTTTCTTGATTTTAATAAACTTTTCTATATAAAAATCCAGTTAATGCAAAAATGCAAAAAGGTGCTCTTATATATACTTACCAAGTGTAATAGGAATGAAAGACATTTCCATAATGTTATAGGAGAGACCGGGGCTAGTTGGCGGTGTTTTCAGTTTTCAATTTTTACCGCTTTGATGTAGATAGATCTTGCAAAATAGAACACGCAGCATGAAAGAGCAGACTGTTGGCAAGATCTCTGATTTTTTTAAAAGTGTTTCATGCATTGTCTCTATTTTTAGAGACAAAAATATGTGACGCGGAAAACTCGCCAACTTACCCCGGCCCCGTGGGGATACGCCAAAAACTAAGCAATCAAATGGAGATGCAATTACTTCAAGAGTCCTTTTGAAACATGCCGAATGTCTTTTCGAGAAAACTGTATATTAATCGACATTTGCAATTATATTTCAGTTTCAATAATCCGGCATTTTGACTTTGACGCGTACTCCCTATTCAAAAGCAAATTTCCGAAATTCTTCATGCAATTGGCCGGAATAAATGTCTCCTACATTGGCCGGAATAAATGTCTCCTACAATACACAAGAAAAAGATTTTCTTACTTTGGAATGAATTCAAGAAATAAAATTTTTTGATGACTTTTTTGCACTGTACATAGTACAGCCAACTTGTCCCGCGTGCAGCACCGCCAACTTACCCCAACCGCATATTTTATTAAAAACTATTTAAAAAATAACTCTTGTTTGTGAATAGATGTAATATCTATACGGATATTGAAAGCTCTTTTCGTGCGTTATCGAAAAATATAATTATTCGGGAAATAGATTGAAAATCACACGCAAAGTATTTAAAATTTAGAAAATTTACTTGGTATGCTCGAAAACACAATATCACCCACAACTTCCACCAAACAAATCGTTTAGCAACAAAAACACATTGGATAACGGGTTTCACATAACTTGAGGTACACAAGAAGAGGCAGTACTATATGTCTAATAGAAACAGAGAAAAAGAGATTCCGCCAACTTACCCCAACCGCCAACTAGCCCCGTGCTTCCCTATTGTACGAACCAGCTATTAAATCATAGTTTGGAGAAATGAGAAAGGCACAATTGCACCTCTAGGTGGATTAAAACAGGTTTTTCAATTTAATATTAATGTAGCTGTTTTTTCTATTACAAAATTTTAGAACTTGAATAGTGATTTTTTACTTGTATATTTGTCATGTCATGTATCATAATAAAATGTAATATATTCATTTGAAAGCTTTTAATGAATATAAACAACGCAAACATTCACGTGTTCATGATTGAGAAAGGCACAATTGCACCGCTAGGTGGATTAAAACAGGTTTTTTCGTATTTAGGTAAGGAAAATAAAATCCACTCTTCACTTTTTAGTCTTTTTAACCTTTTTGGACTTAGTTTTGACAGCTTTAGTGAACTTTTTACCAGCTCTCGCTGATTTTTTTTCTCCGCCAGCGTACGCTTACGTTTGATTTCATTTTTCTGCTCCTCCAATACTGCTTTTATTGGGGAATCGGTCAAAATTTGAGACGATTGGCGTTTACGAACTTGCCACTTCTTCGAATCAGATCGTGCACTCGCCTTGGGAAGAGGTCTGACGTCTTTAGAGAGGCTTACATCTGCAGCAGATTCTATGCTAATGAACGAGTTTTGTTCGGGGTTGGGTCGATCTGTGACAAATCCTGCCTGAAACTCAGTATTATCAAATTTTGTTTTGAAAAAGGTTGGAATTTCACAAATATCAAAGTGCACATTACCCTACACTTAATTTACAACTCGATCAACCAGCCCCGCACAGAACTCGGCCAACCTACCCCAATATATATTTTTGAGAACAATCACGATTTACACAAACAAATATAAGGTTACACTGGTAACCGTTATACCATTTTGTTGGGTTTTGAATACCCTTTCCAGCAGTACAAAGTTATTGAAAATCGGATTAAATTGATTCGCGTTACACAAATTATTTTTCAGGTACAGAAATTTACTCACCAGTGCCGAAAAAAGAACAAACGTGCTCCTGTACAAACGACACCACCAAACCACCTGAAATTACTTCGGTACATTGGCGACCTAATACCCCAACAAAATCACTATATATGTCGCCTTTTCATAAAAGGCACTCGGCCAACCTGCCACTTCGGCCAACCTGCCACTTCGGCCAACCAGCCCCGGTCACCCCTACAGACACTCACTATGCAGTACTGGAACAGAAGAAATACTTCTATTTTTAAAAGCCCCACATCCATGATTAAGAATATCGTGAGATTCAAAAAATTCATCAAATATAACTCCATCAATTTCTACAAGATCCGAAGGGATATAAATTTGGTATATATCCGAAAAGAGTTTGGAAGATACTAAGGAGTTCGCATCTATACAATCAGAAAATACAACCCTCAATTTATTTAAAGAATTTTTTTTAATTTCTTTAACAGATTTAAATTTATATAAATTTCGGATGAAATGAGAAGTAGGGGAATGTGTTCGGTTGTCGGCACATTTTTGTTTTTGAATCACAACATTACTCCAATTGCACAATGTATGGGAATAACCTTACCAATGGGAAACTAGAGGCCTTAGCTAATAACTGATGAAAGAATTTAATTAATTCTGTCAACATGAAAATTTTTATTAACAATTTCTTAAATTGATAATTTTTTGCCATTTTGAAAAATGTTTTCGGATGTCGGCACCCAAAGAAAATTTACTAAAAATGGAAAAACATGAATGAAAATCATCAACATTCAAAGGGAAAAGGAAATTTAGTAACCTTTTTGAAAACTGCAAAAAAAATATTGTGGCGAACATTTCGGTGCCATTCAATGTTGAATCACAAAATAGAATAAATTCACATCGTAAATATTCAATGCGCATACTTTTTCGATCGATTCACTTTTTTCTATAACACTAAGCAAATTATCATAAAAAACTTTTAAGTAGAGTTTCACTTGTTGAAAAAAATATATTGGTTGTAGAACAGAACATTCGAGTCTGTTTGCTTTTGCAATCTGCACAAAAAGATCGTGCTAATATAACACATACATAATATTTATCACAATGTTCATGTCTACTTTCTGCCAAAAGTTAAGTAGGGGTACCGACAACCGACCAGTTTCGGCAATCGAACACTTTCCCCTACACTTATAGGTTTCTCTTTTTTTCTAATATAAACAGTATTAGGTCCTTTTGTGGACAAAGGATATACCCCTATACGATTTTCTAATTTTTTAACAGAATCATCTAATTTTTTTGGAGTGTCGATCAGCTCAATTGAATCAGGATCAACAATATCCATGACGAAATGGAAAAATTACGTTAAAATAAAGTGACTAAAATGTAGAAGACCACAGGAAACATAGTATAAAAAAATAAAACAAACAAAATAAATTCAAAAGAAAAATTAAACTATTGAAAAAAAAAACAAAATACTTATCCGTTTATAGTCCCTTTTCAGAAACTAAATGAGCTCTTGAGTTCTTTTTCAAAAGGGAACACAACTCGCAATAGTCTTCATACACCGCTTGTCTTATCCTGTTCCGAATGTAACCCTTGCGTCTTTCTTGTTCAAGGCACTCTTTCCTATTGGTCCTGGAAGGACAATCTCATGTATCTTGAAACTTTCTGCAACTTTCCCTACACTTCAAAGTTAAACCGCGAATAGCTGAACTATTTCACTCTCAATTTCATGCTACTCTAGGATCTTATTGACGAGTAAACTTTGCTTTGGAAGAAAGTATGTATTGTATAAAGGTCAATATAAATTTTCCTTTAATCTATGGTTAGTATTGTACATAATTAATTTTCTACCCTACTTGCCGAAATCCATCCGTATAATCAACCATCGGTGTCTCCCTCGGCGGTTGATCTGCACCGGTGCAACTGAAGCATGCATCCACGTGATATACGCAATGTACAGTTGGCTTTCGTGTCTGAACTAAGCTGTGGTGGCCCTCTTGTCTAATGCTTTGCAACATAACTCGCCAACATATCGTGTGACGTCACGTTGTCGTTCGTGTCTCCCGGAAAAGGTGCTCGCCGGCATTTTGCGAGGGGTTTCACAGAAAGTTGACTTCGTGCTCGTGCCCCTACACCCTCGATCGAAGGAGAAACTTCGACCGAATTTCCGGACTGTTAAAATATATCCGAACGCATGGCTCTAATTATAATTACCAATTGCCGGCGCTCGATTCTTCTCGAGGCTAGTTTCGGCGGGCTCTTTGCACCACGATTTTCAGTAACCTGAACTCAATAATATTTTTGCCTTTCTCCTATAGAAAGGTTATGTAATCACTCTGAACATCGTCAACTTAATCCAAGCCTGGAGAGCCGTCTGTCATATACCATTCGACTCAGTTCGTCAAATTCGGCAAATGTCTGTGCATGTGTGCGTATGTTTTTTTTATAGTAAGGTTAAAAAAGTTTCAAAAGCCTGGCTTGTAGTGTATTGGCACTGTGTGGGACTCACGACTCACGTTCGTGCCTAACCACTAAAAACATTCCTTACTTTTTACGTCCTTCTTCCCCACGGAACTACGTCATCGTATTACTTCGTGGGGGGGGGGTTCTATCTCGGAGCCTCGCTTGGTTCATGGAGTGGCACGACCTGTGAGCTTCGATTTAACTCTCGATTCCTCTCCTGCTTGTTGTCTCCATCCATTACGTCGCCGTTTATTTCTCGTCCCTGTGGTGAGCCGTTTAGGTGCTGATTCCCTGAGCCATTCAACTCATGAGTCATTCAGCTCCCGATCGTCACGATCCGCTTGGATAGTGCTCAACGGTGAACTCATCCTACTCCGACCGATAGTTCCCCGACAGAGGAATTTCCCCCGACACCGATACCCGCTTTCTTGAGCCATTTAGCTCTACTAAAATCTTCCAGCTTTACCGCTTATCCTACTCCGATTGAGAGTTCCCCGACAAAGGAATTTCTTTCGTTACCGGTGTTTGGTTCGTGAGCCAATTAGCTCCCCTTTTCGTCACGATTCTGTCGGGTAGTCCACGGCGCCGAATCAGCCCTATCGCGAATTCTCCGGTGGCAGACCGCTCCCGATACCGATGTACGTTTCTGTGAGCCGTTAAGCTCCCCGCCTCGTCTATTCGGTCTAGTCCCCGGCGGTACTCAACGGCCAGCCACCAGAAATCTGATTCCGTTTCACTGGCGCCCCAACGACCCACTGCTGGCTATTCGACGCGGTCTACTCGGTCTAATTCCCGACGGTGGATCTAGCCTACTCACGAGCTACCCGATAAATTGTCGAGGTCGGTCCGGTGATTCCGGTGAAGCCTGACGTCCGGTTCGCTGGCGCCCCAACGACCCGAGCCCGGTGCTACATCGCGTACTACGCAACTGGTCCCCGGCGGTGGACGCGCATCGATGGAATGGATTGTCCCCCGACGCCGATCTGTAGACGCTGGATTAGCTTACGGTTGCTAACCAGCACTAGCTCAGTTCTGTGGTGAGCCAGCTGCAACTTGACGTTAACCATCCAGGTTTCCACGATGCCTATTGTCTCTGCCGTCAGCATCTGCACCTCCCCAAGGGTCTCGCCCGTTATCGTCAGGACAACATCATCTGCAAAGCCGACGAGCTCCACTTCCCTGGGCAGTTCCAGTGTTAACACTCCGTTCTACATAATATTTCAGGGCGTTGGGCCGAGTATGGAGCCCTGAGGTACTCCCGCCGTTACCCTAATCGACCTCTGCCCGTGTTGGTTTCGTAGACCAGTACTTGGTTCTGAAAGTAACTTTTCAGAACCTTGCACAGATAGTCTGGAACCCGCGTTCTATGCAGCGCTACGGCGATGGCTCCCCAGCTAGCACTGTTGAACGCGTTCTTCACGTCTATCGTTACCACGGCGCAGTAGCGATTACCCCTTCTCTTTTGCTTCAATGCATTCTCCGCGTTCGCGATGACGATGCGGATGGCGTCCACCGTCGAGATTCCTTTCCGGAACCCGAACTGTCTCTACGATAGTCCTTTCTCACTTTCAGCGTAGGTCGTCAGCCTGTTGAGGATGACTCTTTCCAGGAGTTTACCGAGAGTATCCAGCAGGCTTATAGGCCGATACGATGCTGGATCTCCTGGTGGTTTCCCTGGTTTTGGCAGTAACACCAGCTTCTGGATCTTCCATCAATCCGGGAAATAGCCATCGTCCAGGCATTTCTGTAGGACTATCCTGAACATGTCCGGAAACGCCAGGTCTTCAGTGCCACGTTGGGGATACCATCCGGTCCGGGAGCTTTCTTCGCTTTCAGCCCTTTTGCCACTATAAGGAGCTCGTCGTTGGAAACCCGATTGTCACCTGCATTTCCACCATCTGCATCAGCGTACGGTTTAGGCGGCCATGCGGTTGGGTCGTGCTTCGGGAAAAGGCCCTCCACGATAATTTTCAGCTTGTCGCCGCACATTTCGACTGGCGTCATTGGCCCCTTGATCCTGGCCATAACGGCACGGTAAGCATTGTCCCAGGGGTTAGCGTCTACTTCTCTGCACAGCTCCTTATAGCAGGTGGACTTGCTGAGCACTATCTCACGTTTAAAAGCGGCCCTGGCCGCCCTGAATGTTACCTTACACTTTTCTCTGACTGCCTCAGATCTTGCTCTCTGAACGCGTTTTCTGGCTTTTAGGCAAGTAGCCCGGAGGATGCTTAGCCTTTCGTTCCACCAGTACGCCGGACGCCGTTAGTTCGTCGGCTCCATTTTCCTCGGCATTGTTATATCGCATGCCCTAGCTATTGTTTCTAACAGCTCATCGGCACTCGGAATTGGAGTGACGCTGTCCGCACGAAGTGCTTCCACAAAAAGGTCCTTGTCGAATTCCTTTATTTTCCACTTCCGCTCGCCAGTTCTCACTCTCTGCGTCACCGTACGATTTCGCCGACCAATGGTGTAGTGGATGGCTTGGTGATCACTATGTGTGTAGCTCACTAACTCGCCAATTCATGTCATCCGTCAGCGACGCGCTGCAGAATGTTACGTCGATGATGGATTCCCGACCGTCTTTACGGAATGTGCTAGCGGAACCTTCATTGCACAACTTTACGTCCAGCTTCGCCAGTGCTTCCAATAGGCTGTAACCTCGTGCGTTGGTCAGCCTGCTACCCCACTCCACGGCCCAAGCGTTGAAATCTTCTCCTATAACAACCGGTGTTCGCCCGACTAACGAGTCGGTTAATGCGTCCAGCATCCGGTTGTATTGTTCTGGTGTCCACCGTGGAGGACCATAACAGCTACACACAAATACGCCGTTTATCCTGGCGATCACGAAACCTTCGTGTGTGCTATCCACCACTTCTTGAACGGGGAAACCGCCCATCACTTGGATTGCCGCCATCCCTGCACTATCCACCACCCAGTTACCGTTATCGGGAGGAACACGATACGGATCTGCAATAATTGCAACGGCGCACTTCATTTCTGTTGTTGACAGTCACAACAGTTGCTGTGCAATGTCACAATGATTGAGATTGAGCTGGGTAACCTACATCATTATTGGCCAGCCTTCGCCTTTTTGTACTCTGGGCATAAGAAGCCTCCCGTCATGTGGTCTTTTCCGACCTCATTTGTGCAGAGCAAGCACTTCGGTTGCTTTGTGCAGTCTCTAGCAATGTGTCCCTTCTCCCCACATTTTTTGCACAGATCAGATCTGTCCGGGCCTCTACAGTTTCTTGCCTGATGGCCAAATCCCAGGTATCTGAAACACCTCTCCATTTGTTTAGCGGCTCTAGGAATCAATCGCAACGAGCACACCGACCACCCGATTTTGATCTTACCGGTCGACATAAGCTTGTTAGCTGCGGTTGGCGATAAGCGTATCACTGCTGTCTGTGTGACACTGTACGCCTTCCTCAATCTTATTGATATCTGCTCCCTCTCCAGGTTTCCTTGCTCTATTAGCGCGTTTCTCACTTCGTCTTCCTTTGTGATCTCGTCCAGATTCCTGCACTCGACCACTGCTTCATGAACTAATGCTCTCACATTCGCTTCTCCTCCCACCGCTTCTGCCACGATTTCCCGGTAGGCCGAGCTCTTGATCAATGGATCTTTCTTCAGCTCGAACAGCATTTCGCCTTTCTGAGTACGCCTGGTTCTTATAACGTTCTCACCCTGCTTCTTAAACTTGGGATCCTCTCTCACCCTTTTGAGGATCGCAGCGTACGTCACGCCTTTGTTTACTTTGACGACTAGAGCGTCTCCCCTCTGCTTCTGCTGGCGTGGCCGAATGTCTGCTTTCTTCTTTTCCTTGTTTTCTTTCTGTTTTTTCCTCCTCTCTTCTGCGATTTCTACGGTACGCCATTCACTCTACGATTGTCGGCTTTTTCGCTGTCCTTCACCGACCTTCCTGGGCTTCTTCGGTTCCTCCTCCTCTCCTGGCGTTTCCCTTATTCTTTTCACAGAACGAGAATCCCGGCCGCCCTTCGGTGTCTCATAGGCTTCTGCTTCTTCTATCGCTGTGGACTTCAGCGCATTTTCGGAGTTTTTAGCTCGCTATAGTAACGCCATATGTTCGCATTCGGCTGCTGCTACGGCGGATTTGATGGTAATCACTAGATCCTTGATATGTCCGTGCACGTTGCCCTTGCTTTTCACGAATTCGTAGAGTTCTTCAATTTTTTGCCTCAACTTCGTCACTTTAGGTAACTCAGACTGCTGGCCTTCTTGGGTAACGCTTGGTTTCGGTGTGCGCACCTGAAATTCTAGCTTTCCTTGGCGTCCAGTTGGTTTGCTGCCGCTCGTGCTCTGTATGGACTCGCTAGGCTGCTCTAGCTGCTGCTGCTGTTGTGGTTGCACTTGCTGTTGCACTTGTTCGTTATTTAACTCCTTCTCTAGGACGAACATTAACCGAATTTGTGTCGATAATGCAGCCATTCTTGCAGCAAATGCCAAACTGAAAGCATCTTGTTCCCCGGGTCCAGATGGTGTTCCCTCGATTTTTGTCAATAAGTGCATCAGCGGGCTTCTTGAACCACGGCGAGTCTTCGAGCTATCACTCACTACTGGTACATTCCCTTCCTGCTGGAAAGCAGCGCACATGTTTCCAGTTCATAAAAAAGGAAACAAATCGAACATTGACAATTATCGGGGAATGTCGTGTATAAGTGCTGTATCAAAACTGCTCGAGCTGGTTGTGTTAGATCCTATTTTCTTCCACTGCAAACACTACATTGCAGATGACCAACACGGTTTCATGCCTAAACGATCGACAGCAAACCTGCTCTCATTCACAACATATGTAATGGATGGATTCGCTGACGGATTGCAAACCGATGCTATTTATATGGATCTATCTGCGGCCTTCGACAAAATCAACCATGATATTGCAATAGTGAAGCTGGACAAACTCGGCATACATGGACAACTTCTGCGCTGGTTTCGTTCCTACCTCGATGGAAGGCAACTCCAAATCAGCATTAAGGACTGCCTATCTGCACCATTCTTCGCTACATCCGGCATACCACAAGGAAGCCATCTCGGTCCAGTAATATTCCTCCTCTACTTTAATGACGTCAATTTCACATTACAAGGACCCCGCCTTTCTTTCGCCGACGACATGAAAATTTTTCAACAAATACGGAATAAAACCGATGCCGAGCTTTTTCAGAGGGAACTGAACAGCTTTAGTACGTGGTGTGATCTAAACAGAATGGTTATAAACGGAGTCATCATGGATTCGGCATTAACATTCAAACCACATACGTCATACATCGTGGATAAGGCATCACGACAGCTTGGGTTCATCTTCCGAATAGCGAAAAACTTCAGGGACGTATATTGTCTTAAATCGCTTTACTGCGCGTTGGTCCGCTCAACGTTAGAATATTGTTCAGCTGTTTGGAATCCGTACTACCAGAACGGGATTGACAGAATCGAGGCTGTCCAACGCAGGTTCATACGCTTCGCCCTTCGTCATCTCCCATGGCGAAACAGATTTCAGCTGCCGAGCTATGAAAACCGTTGCCAGCTAATACACCTCGATACACTCAGCATTCGGAGGGACTGCTCTCGAGCCCTGTTCGTCTCGGACTTACTCTCTGCCAGAGTGGATTGCCTTACAATCCTCGGACGTCTGAACCTTCAAGCCCGCGTTCGAGCTCTACGCAATAACTCCCTTCTGCGAGTTCCGTTCAGGAGAACCAACTATGGTTGCCAGAGCGCTGTTACCGGACTCCAACGAATTTTTAACAGTGTGGCGACGGCCTTTGACTTCAACCGGACGCGGAAAGCGATAAAAGTGAAAATGTTGTCAATTTTAAAGTGTAATTAGTTTAAGCAACCACCATTGGGGCCAAGGGGCCTGTTGGTGAAGGTAATAAACATAAATATTTAAATAGTTAAATGCTGGATCGATGACCTCGCTAGCCCACCTCTGGCGAACGGGTTCACCACAGTTGCTCCGTTAGAATTTTTCTTGTTTTTGTTGATTTTGTCTTCTTGCATGCTTTTTGGGTCCCAACTCCAAGCCGGATCTTACTGGTGTCGATCCTAATGTGCCGATTGGCCCTCCCGTTGGGTAAGGGTGCTTTATGCTAAAGTCTTGGGTAAAACCTTAGCGGAAGCGGCACCGACTCGCTTCGTCGGAGCTGCATTCGGATTTATATGGCTTTTTCTAGAGGTTTGGCAGAGTCCAACATTACCTTGCCCCACCATATCCTAGCAAGACTCCCCCACTTTGGGGTCTGAAAAACCAGTGAAAAATTTGGTTTGAAATGATTTTGAGTTGAGAAACTAATTTAAAATTTCTTAACAAGTTGAAAATTTTTGGTGGGGTCCAAACTCCCGAACCCTCCTCCTGGATCCGCCGCTGATTTCAAGTGTTTCAGCGTCGACACATAGCAACTCAAGTTCAAAGCTGTCGATTCATTGTACGTATGTGTAAATCGCACTGAATATGTAGTTTGGATAAATGAGAAAGGCACAATTGCATCACCAGGTGGATAAAAACGGGGTTTTTTGAAGTAGAATACTTCTAACGTTTCAATATGGGGTCCCACCAGGTTTGAAATGCAAATATCTTCGGTTCTACTGATCGAAATCGCAATATTTTTACACTATCTAATCGGAAATTCGTGCACGTATTTCGTATTAAATTTCGGAATTAGTGCGACTACTATAAATAAACCAAAACAAGGATTTTCAGAAAATCCTTCGAAAACAGCGAGGAAAATGCGCCATTTGCAAGCATATCTCACGCAGAGCCGCCAAAAATGAGCATGTAAGCGTTTCATTACATACTGGAATGTTATATATACAGGTCACGCGAGCTTGTTTTGTATCAGTGGGTGCTCGCTTACCACACGAGCAACACGCTCGTCCGGACGGTACAATGAGCGGTATCATGTTTGCGTTCTCGTACCAAGCGTCATCGCAAGGTTCTTCAAAAAAATCCAGGGAATCACCAAATCCGCCATTCGGCGTCTGGCTCTCGTGGTGGTGTAAAATGCATCTCCGATTTAATCTACGAATGCTGATGGTGTGCAGGAAAATGTCATCCGAGATGCCGTGACCTACACTGAACACGCCAAGCGCAAAACCGCAATGGATGTCGTCTATACTCTGAAGCGGCAGGGACGCACTTTGTATGGATATGGAAGTTGAAAAGGTAGAACTCACTTGTATCATTATGAAAAAGGCCCTTTTTAGGGCCACCAAAATCATTTCAAATAATAAGTTTGCATTTTCTGTTTCATGGACTGTTTCTCCCTGGAGAACAATTTGGGTTAAACCCCAAATTATGTTTTATTTCAGTACGTAAATTGCAAATATGGTCAGAAACAAACTGAAGTGAAGTGGAAAACACTTTTACTAGACGCATTCAAAAAAGGTTTCAATTCTCAAACATTTAACCAAGGTGCCGTATTACAATACTCTCTTTACCCTGAGTGTTCGATAATCCCCGTATTGGAAACACAATTTCAATGTGTGGTCGTCCTGAAAATAACTGTTTTTACAATAGCATTTCTTTGGTAAGTCTCAGCGTTCTATTTATGATTTCTTTTCGGTCTTCTTGGGAGGCAGTACGGCTTGGATATTTGGTAACACACCGCCCTGAGCAATTGTCACTCCAGAGAGCAGCTTGTTCAACTTTTCGTTGTTACGAATCACCAGCTGCTGAAGATTATATATCGGGATATTTCGTCTTTTTGTTGTCACGGGCAGCATTTCCTTCCAATTTCAACACTTTAACAGCAAGGTACTCCATTACAGCTACTAAGTAAACGGCACTCCGACGCGTTCAACACAATTTGCTTGTGTATCAACCAACGAAGGTGAGGAGCTACGAAGAACACATATTGAGGATAACACAAAAAAAGACGAGCTTACATTGTGCTGTAGTCAGGTATAAAAACTTAGCATGCTGCTGCTCAATATCAGTTTGTTTGTATCGTCGTACCATATAGTGATGTCTGATTTTTGCAAATAATCGATTATCCGTTAATCGAATAATTTTTGAGAGCTTGATTAATTCATTCGATTAATCGACCAAGATAATCGATTAAAATCAATAATCGATTACTTAGTAAATCCTAGTTTGTCAACCAAAAAAGGCCACTCAACACATTTTGAAAAAAATGGAGAATTTTTTTGCTCTGCGACTTTCATTTTCAATGCCACCCTTCATTAATTATGCTCTCGATTAATTGATAGTAGCTACTCCATTTGCTCGATTATACCGAAAGCTTGTAATCGATTATTGACTTTTGGATTATTTTAGAAATTGATCGATTATTTGCGTTAATCGAGTAAAAAAGCCCTGTCAAAAAAAAAAATGCGGATGGGCATGGTCAGGCGATTTAAAAAGTTTGACGTTTGACTCAACTCGCCTGTGCTAATTGCCTCTAGGAACAAATGCAATTTTCGAATGCGATTTAAAGTCAATTTCAATACTTAGCCAAATTTTCTGGCGGCTGAAATGGACTCAGTTGTTTTTCGCGTTCTTCAAACATGGCGGTTCATGTTTGGTTTAAGCTTAAATTTTTTTTGAGCAATTCACTTGTACTTTGTTTGTCTAGTGCACTTCATTTAGCCAACGAATGTGGGAAATTGTGGAATCGTGTGAATGTATGGTAGAACAAGATCTCTGACCTAAAGTCTTAGTGAACGTCTGATTGTGATAAGTTTTGAAGTGCAATATCAATTTCACCATTGATTCTTCCTATAATTTGGTGGTGATTACCTAGTATACTGGTAAGTATATGTGAGTAGATAATGAATCCGAAAATAGGCATTATTTTTAATTTTCATATTGGGCAATAAAGGGCGATTAAATGGCGCGTTCCGTGGGCGATTTAAGGGCGGGTTGGGCGGCAAAAAAATGACGGCGGCAAATCGCCCAAATGTTGCTTTTGAAATAGCCCCCTGATTGCCAGCAATTTGCTGGCAAATTGAAGGGCAATTAGCGCATCCGAGTTGGCAAATAGCCCCCCGTTACCCAGCAACTTGCCGTTTTTGACTGGGAGACATCACTAGTACCATACACGGATACAAGAAGAAGCGGCCGTCCGTTTGTAGCTGTCAGACAAGTTGGCCAAGCACGCCGTCTCAGATGGCACAAAATACTAGCTCCAACTAAATTCCGAATACTGCCCAAACAAAAGGTCCTTTTCAGGGCCATCATTTATCAACAAAGAATCGAATTGAAGTTTTGTTATTACAAGCATCAGAAAGTGGCTTGTGAACAATATCGTCGGCATGTAGTAGAATGGCACGAAATAAAAAGTTATCATTTGTGTGATTTGTTAACAGTTTCGTGTAATGATTCAATTTACAATAACATTCATTAAATGCTCTTTTTAGGATTACCATATAGAAAAATATGTTCGAATATTTTAGATTTCGATGTACGTGTATCGATATTTCGGTATTTCCATTAGAAATAACGAAATATCTGCTTTTAATACAACCTATCAGAAGATAGTCAAAACTGTAGCATTTGTATAACCAGTCTAAAGTGTATTCTACTTCACTCCGGTTATGTCTCTGACATTACCCACCCATCTTTTTTTTATAATAAAGACGTTTACATTTGCAAATCAGTGACTTACTTTTCATACAATTTGAGATTTAATTCACTAAACTTTTGGCTTGATTTCGACGCTGCTAATCTTGATTTCACTCTTTTTTTCTATTACCTCACTTTACACTCACTCCTCTATCTAGCTTCCTTCCTTTTCACCAGTCAAATTATCAGTGACGATCATTTCTATTGTGAGCCTTTTGCTAGAAACTACGATCGATCCCGGGACCAGTCGTTTACGTTCAGAAGCATACACTCGCTCCGAACCGTCAATCGAAAATCGCCGAGTCGACTTTTCCTGGCGCCCTCAGCTAAATCAACGGTATCAGAGACCCGAAACGCGAAGGCGATCATGAAAGCTGTACTCGACGTTGAATTTGTTCAATGTATTCTTTTTTTATTCGAAACGAAAGTTTGTAACCTCGTTACACACAATTGTAGACGAATTAATCGCGCCATTTATAACAAATAATTTACAGTTCTGAAAACGTACATGTCAAAGTTGACCCAAATGAATTCTCTGCTAGCGAACATTTGCGTACAAATAGCATAGGTATCATGCCCTGCGCGAGTATGATGTAAACAAAAATACGTACGTCACACTGGTCATTGCAGTGTACGTAGGAATGATTGTTGTTTATAACAATGACCCAGACTAAGTTGGCAGTATTCCCGCATTACAATTATTTAACGTAAAGTGTTCTTTTTGCACGATCTACCTAAATCAAAGCGATAAAAATTGGCTATTTACTATGTAGTAAAATTCATTTTCAGGGAAGTATCGGTTGGGAATCGTGATATAAAATACCGTTTTTAGTGTTACCAAAACTGTGTAACAACCTGTCATAATACTGTTCTATATCACACATTGTAGATAGTTCAAATGCAAATTAATAACCTATTGCTAAAATTCAAGATTTACGATACCTGCCAAATCCACTTGTGGAAGCCTTGGGTAGTATATGTATGGTTGCCTTAAAAATTCGAGTTGAGGTAATTGGGATAAGTATTCACGATTTCTAGCATTTTCCTGAAATATTATTAGATAAAAAAAACAACACATTACTGCTAATAAACAAGAGAACTGTTATCTTTAAACACGATATGTATAGGGAACACTGCTTTTATAGTTTTACAAGGCTGTCGCTCTAACAAATGGCTACAAATGAGAAAATAGGAACAGGGTTTTCCCTGATGTATCTGCCAAACGGTAGCGGTGGGTGGTAAGCCTAGTTTACATTTTGTATAACGATGGAGCTAGTCAAACAGGGTTGCTATGATTAACCTTCAAACTACCAAGCCCTCTTCGATACACCAAAATCGACGTTCACTTGGCCATAACTTTTTTTTCTGTTTAATCGATTTTGATGCAGTTTTTTGCCAAAGAACCGGAAATTATTACAATTTTCGAAAATGCTTTAAAAATCGTATTCGGAGCTACGACCTCGGAGTAAATCCAGATTGCAGTGGGGTACTAACTTTTGGCCATTTTCAGTTTTTCATAAATATTTTCAAAACAACGCTAGAATTCAACATTTTTCGACAAGAATTTGTCAGAAATGACCTTCTTACATAATAATTGCACTTCATATATGAGTAATACGAATTGGCCAGTTCCTGGGAGCGGTTCCCAAAAGTGGCCATTCATGAGCTTACATTGCATATGCTTTATTATAACAGAAACACTAATTTATTTCAACAAATCTTATCAGATCGTCTACTTAGTATAGCAAGCAATAAATTCAATAAAGGTTTAACATAGATTTGCCACTTTCTGACCAGTTCCGGGAATTCCGCAACACGGTTCCCAGGACGAAATTTATTTTTTATGATAATTGTGGAATGTGGCACATCAAAAAACATCAACTCGATAAGCTATGAAGAATGCAATCATATACGAAGGCATCCGTACACATGTGGGCCATAGATGACCAGTTCCGAGAATTCCGGAATACGGTTCCCAGGACAAATTTTATTTTTATGATAATCGTGGAATGCGGCACATCAAAAAACATCAACTCGATGATCTATGAACAATGCAATCATATACGAAGGCATCCGTACAGATGTGGACAATTAATGACCAGTTCCGGGAATTCCGGAATACGGTTACCAGGACAAATTTTATTTGTATGATAATCGTGGCACGCTGCACATCAAAAAACATTAACTCGATGAACTATGAACAATGCAATCATATACGAAGGTATCCGGACACATGTAGACACTTGATGACCAGTTCTGGGAATTCCGGAATACGGTTCCCAGGATAAAATTTATTTTTATGATAATCATGGAATGAGGCACATCAAAAAACATCAACTCGAAGATCTATGGAGAATGCAATCATATACGGAGGTATCCGGACACATGTAGACACTTGATGACCAGTTCCGGGAATTCCGGAACGTGGTTCCCATGTCAAATTTTATTTTTATGATAGTCATAGCATGCGGCACATCTAAAAACATCAACTCGATAAGCTATGAAGAATGCAATCATATACGAAGGCATCCGTACACATGTGGGCCATTGGTGACCAGTTCCGGGAATTCCGGAATACGGTTCCCAGGACAAATTTTATTTTTATGATAATCGTGGAATACGGCACATCTAAAAACATCAACTCGATGATCTATGAAGAATGCAATCATATACGAAGGCATCCGTACAGATGTGGACAATTAATGACCAGTTCCGGGAATTCCGGAATACGGTTCCCAGGACAAATTTTATTTGTATGATAATCGTGGCACGCTGCACATCAAAAAACATTAACTCGATGAACTATGAACAATGCAATCATATACGAAGGTATCCGGACACATGTAGACACTTGATGACCAGTTCCGGGAATTCCGGAACACGGTTCCCAGGTCAAATTTTTATGATAATCGTGGCATGTGGCACATCAAAAAACATCAACTCGATGATCTATGAAGAATGCAATCATGTATGAAGGCATCCGTACACATGTAGACACTTGATGACCAGTTCCGGGAATTCCGGAACATGGTTCCCAGGTCAAATTTTATTTTTATGATGATCGTGGCATGTGGCACATCAAAAAACATCAACTCGATGATCTATGAAGAATGCAATCATGTATGAAGACATCCGTGCACATGCGGAATATGATGCCCGGTTCCGAGAATTCCGGAATACGGTTCCCAGGACGAATTTCGTTTTTTATGATAATCATGGCATGCGGCACATCAAAAAACGTCAAGTCGAAGATCTATGAAGAATGCAATTATATACGAAGGTATCCTGACACATACGGTCACTTGATGGTCAGTTCCGGGAATTCAAAAATAAGGCACATCAAAAAACATCAACTCGATGATCTATGAAGAATACGAAGGCATCGATACAAGCGGACACTTGATGACCGGTTTCAGGAACTCCGGAACACGATTCCCGGGTCGAATTTTGTTTTCCATGATGAGCATGATAATATATGAAGGTATCCGGACACATGATTCTCAGTTCCGAGAATTCCGGAACACTGTTCACAGTACGAATTTTTTTATTCGATTTTTTTGTTTTTGAGTTGAGGTATGCAGTTCATCAAAAAACATCACTCGATGATCTACGAAGAAAGCAGTCATCTAGACACATACGGACATTTGATGACCGGTTCCGTGAATTCCGGAACACGCTTTGTTTTCCTTTCGTTAAGGAACGATTGCTAATGGTCTGTGAAACCGTAGTACACAAAACAAATACTCTGGAGCAGAAAAGCATTTGTTTTGTTGCTCTTAAGCTGTGCGGATTATAGCAGACGCATGTGAGTGCGTCATCGCTCCAAATTTGGGCTCCTATCACAACATGTTCCGTATAAACTTAATGTCACTCCTGAATACCATGTCTAGAAACATGTCTAGTATGAATAAGAAAATCGGAGCCAAATAACTGTATTGTGGCAACTTGTGGTTACTTATACTGCGACATTTTACTTATGAGTTTCTCATTTGACTTCCCACAAATTTCAGCATTGATTATGATCGCTGAGAAATATTTTCCTAAAAAGGCAAATCAAATTGACACTAAAAATGGAGTAAAGATGAGGTTGAGAAGCTGAACGATAATTTTTTTCACCACACCAACCGGGAAAAAATATCGTTCATCACGCATATGAAGTTTACTATTCCATTGTATGGTATTGGTGATGTTATAGTAGAAGGAGTAGAGGGTAAAGCCGGCGCAAAACAAAATTTCAATAATGTGGGTTGAGAGAGGGGTGTGGTGGTAAAAAAAGACTATCCAATTCTATTTTATCTCTTTGTGGTTCGTTGATATTTGCACTCAATCACTGTGTGCGAATTACTGCATGTACATGAGGATGACTTTTGGACAAGAGAGCGTTAGCTCAAAATCAAAAATGCGACCGCGCTATTTTGGGTAAAACTTAAAAAAATAAGTTACGTAACGGAGTGTAGTATCAAGGCTTTGCTTTCAATACATTACAGATCTTACAGAAAACTATTACGGCCAAGGAACCGTGTTCTGGAATCCGCGGAACCACAACATCAATAGACCGCATGTGTTCGGATGTCTTCATATATGACTGCTTTCCTCGTAAATCATCGAATTGATTTGTTTGGTTATGTTACTCTCCATCAAGTGTCCGTATGTATCCGGATGCCTTCGTATGTATGTACCCGGATTCTTCATAGTTCTTCGAGTTGATGTTTTTTGATGTGCCGCATGCCATGATTATCATAAAAAATACAATTGGTCTTGGGAACCATGTTCCGGAATTCCCGGAACTGGTCATCAAGTATCCATATGTGTCCGGTTGCGTTCGTATATGATTGCATTCTTCATAGATCAGCGAGTTGATATTTTTTGATATGCCGCATGCCGCGATTATCATAAAAATAAAATTCGTCCTGGGGACCGTGTTCCGGAATACCCGAAACTCTCCATCAAGTGTCCGTATGTATCCGGATGCCTTCGTATATGATTGCACTCTTCATAGATTATCGAGTTGATGTTTTTTGATGTGCCGCATGCCATGATTATCATAAAAATAAAATCTGACCCGGCAACCGTGTTCCGGAATTCCCGGAACTGGTCATCAATGATCCACAAGTGTACGGATGCCTTCGTATGTGATTGCATTCTTCACAGATCATCGAGTTGATGTTTTTTGATGTGCCGCATGCTATGATGATCATAAAAATAAAATTTAACCTGGGAACCATGTTCCGGAATTACCGGAACTGGTCATCAAGTGTCCACATGTGTTCGGATACCTTCGTATATGGTTGCATTCTTCATAGATCATCGAGTTGATGTTTTTTGATGTGCCGCATTCCACAATTATCATAAAAAATAAATTTCGTCCTGGGAACCGTGTTCCGGAATTCCCGGAACTGGTCAGAAAGTGGCAAAGCTATGTTAAACCTTTATTGAATTAATTGCTTGCTATACTAAGTAGACGATCTGATAAGATTTGTTGAAATAAATTAGTGTTTCTGTTATAATAAAGCATATGCAATGTAAGCTCATGAATGGCCACTTTTGGGAACCGCTCCCAGGAACTGGCCAATTCGTATTACTCATATATGAAGTGCAATTATTATGTAAGAAGGTCATTTCTGACAAATTCTTGTCGAAAAATGTTGAATTCTAGCGTTGTTTTGAAAATATTTATGAAAAACTGAAAATGGCCAAAAGTTGGTACCCCACTGCAATCTGGATTTACTCCGGGGTCGTAGCTCCGAATACGATTTTTAAAGCATTTTCGAAAATGGTAATAATTTCCGGTTCTTTGGCAAAAAACTGCATCAAAATCGATTAAACATTAAAAAGTTATGACCAATTGAACGTCGATTTTAGTGTATCGAAGAGTAGTTTGAAAGTTAATAATAAAATCCACTTGTTTTGAAGTCATGCTGCTTTTTAGTTAATAACTTTTCTCAGCGAATTTTTACAAACTTACAATGTTCCACGAATGTGTTCAGTAGAAGAATATCTTTAGAAATATATAGTGTTCTCATGAATTGATTGATGAGGTGATTTTTTATGAATTTTTTATGAATTCATTTTACCCGTTTTTCCATGCTAATTTCCATATAAAAATTGAAATTTTTGGAGGGTCCGTAGACGCAACCGATCGGTACCAAAATTTGCACAATTACTAAGGGCCATAAAAGGAATCAGTAGAGCCTGGTGGAGCTAAAAGTCAAAAATTGAACCAGTCTAATCTACACTTTTCTTAAGAGGGTACTACCATTTCTAGAAACATTTTTTTATTCGACTTTTTAAAAATATTTTTCTTTTGCAACCTTGTGTAACGGTTAAGTTTGAGTAACTTAATTAAGCGTACTATTTATCTATATGTTTGTATGAGCGATATATATCTATATGTTAGTAGGGTTTCTTAAAAGCAGTTTTTGGTTGTTTCTTCCAACAATGAATTTATATAACACTAGCTAATACCCATCGCGCGTTGCTGCGATTTTCATCGAAATAGGAGGAAAACACAATGTGTTCCAAAGCGCCATCTGGCGGGTATATAATCTCCAACGAATAGCACACAAACACGCCCTATAACAAATACCTACTGTGCATAATTTTTTACGGAAATCGGTTAAGCCGTTTGGGAGTCTATAAATCATATACATACAAACTTTGACTTTTATATGTATAGATAAGGCTGTTAGAAATGCTAGAGAGATTTGCATTATACGCATTCCGCATCGCTTTTGTTTCCGATAACAACAAATTTCAACATTTCATGCATTTTAAAAACATTAGACATTAAATATACGAACTCGATTTCAAAATTATTCAAAGCTGGGGAATTTTATATGCGACTGATTCAGCCTCTATATTCTAAACCTTTTAAGTGATCCGCTTGTGAAAATCGGCCCAACGATCTCGTTAATTTTTAAACAAGAACACCTTTCCAGAGAACTCTTGGATCGTCTATGGCGGTCAATGTTACCAAATAGTCTTGATTGCTGTGTGTATGTGTGTGTTTGTGTGGGTTTGTTTTAGAGAGAGCATCAAAATCTGTTACAAAAGCCCTGAGACTACAGGAAAAAAATGTACAAAACCCTAACGTCTCAAGAAACGGGTATGGACTGCCACCACCCGACCCACTAAAATCCACTGCCCAGAATCTGATTCCGTCACAGCACTCCCATAGAGCATTACTTCGGGAAGGTTTTTTATGTGCATAGAAACCACTCTAATCTAACTACTAAGCTTCACCACCATCCACACAGACTGGCAATTTCTGTATGGCTGGCGAAAGCTAGTTATGTGTCGAGATTTAGTGCTCTTCCTCTGCGAAGACAATCTGGACGGCAAGCTTCAGATTGTCTAATTTACCGAGTCCTATGGCTCCCTTTGTGCCATACAACATCACGACTCGACATTTAGCACCGCGATCCACTCAGTCTAATCCCTGGCGGTGAATCTAGCTAACACCGATGGAGACTTCCTTGGCGAGGGAAATTCTCCCGATAACGATTCTTCTTTGGTTTTAACACCATAACTTCTTGCGCTATTTGGCTCCCTGTTCGGTGCCATTTAGCGCCGCAACTCCTTTAGGCCCTTTGGTTCCGCTTTCGTTCCATTTCGCTTCACTTCCCCGATGAGCCATTCAGCTCCCGACTATACTAAAATCTTCTTCGCGAGCCACTTAGTATAGTCCCCGAGAATGCATCTAGCCTACTCCGACGAAGAATTCCCCGGCGAGAGAGGTTCTCCTGAAACCGAGCTCCTCGTTTCGTCCCGATCTACTCGATCTAGTCACCGGCTGCGGACCTAGCTTACTCAATATATATATATATATATATATATATATATATATATATATATATATATATATATATATATATATATATATATATATATATATATATATATATATATATATATATATATATATATATATATATATATATATATATATATATATATATATATATATATATATATATATATCCAAAAAACTCAAAACCCCTCTCTTGAGAAAATTCTGCGCACCGGCCCATCCCAAATGTGTAGGCTTGGGTGCATAGGAATCATGGAGAGTTGAACTTCCATTTGAAGCAGGTTTTGTCCAGGCACGGATGTTTCTGTTTGCATCGGTTCGGACATGCCGCGTTACCCAAGAGTGTGTGAACATGGAAGAGACACCAAACATGTGGTCTTCGAATGCCTTAGGTTCGAAGAAGTTCGTAAAGGCATAGTGGTATAGTGTGGCAGTGGACAATATCGTTGAAGAGATGTACCACGACGAGCATGCCTGGGAAGCTATCAACAGAGTGGTTACAAGTATACTCTTCCAGCTGCAGAGAAAGTGTCGAAGGGACCAACAAAGTAGCCCCATTTGCTAGAATGTCGCCATGAAACCACAAATCGAGAATCAAGAGAAATTTCGCCACCGGGGAACTCTCCGTCGGTTTACGCAGTACGCATCGTAGCACCATTTTCGAGTCGACAGGGTGCCAGTGAACCGGACGTCAGGCTTCACCAGATTCGCCGGACCGATCAAAACACCCTACCGAGTAGCTCGTGTGTAGATCCGCCGCCGGGGATGAGATCGAGTAGACCGCGTCGATTAGCTAGCAGTGGGTCGTTGGGGCGCCAGTGAACTGGAAGCTACCTCTACTTAGAATCGCTGGAGGGACCTCGGTTCCTACTAGCTGGCACGTTGAGTAAGCTAGGTCCGCAGCCGGTGACTAGATCGAGTAGATCGGGACGAAACGAGGAGCTCGGTTTCGGGAGAACCTCTCTCGCCGGGGAATTCTTCGTCGGAGTAGGCTAGATGCATTCTCGGGGACTATACTAAGTGGCTCGCGAAGAAGATTTTAGTATAGTCGGGAGCTGAATGGCTCATCGGGGAAGTGAAGCGAAATGGAACGAAAGCGGAACCAAAGGGCCTAAAGGAGTTGCGGCGCTAAATGGCACCGAACAGGGAGCCAAATAGCGCAAGAAGTTATGGTGTTAAAACCAAAGAAGAATCGTTATCGGGAGAATTTCCCTCGCCAAGGAAGTCTCCATCGGTGTTAGCTAGATTCACCGCCAGGGATTAGACTGAGTGGATCGCGGTGCTAAATGTCGAGTCGTGATGTTGTATGGCACAAAGGGAGCCGTAGGACTCGGTAAATTAGACAATCTGAAGCTTGCCGCCCAGATTGTCTTCGCAGAGGAAGAGCACTAAATCTCGACACATAACTAGCTTTCGCCTGCCATACAGAAATTGCCAGTCTGTGTGGATGGTGGTGAAGCTTAGCAGTTAGATTAGAGTGGTTTCTATGCACATAAAAAACCTTCCCGAAGTAATGCTCTATGGGAGTGCTGTGACGGAATCAGATTCTGGGCAGTGGATTTTAGTGGGTCGGGTGGTGGCAGTCCATACCCGTTTCTTGAGACGTTAGGGTTTTGTACATTTTTTTCCTGTAGTCTCATGGCTTTTGTGACAGATTTTGATGCTCTCTCTAAAACAAACCCACACAAACACACACACACAGCAATCAAGACTATTTGGTAACATTGACCGCCATAGACGATCCAAGAGTTCTCTGGAAAGGTGTTCTTGTTTAAAAATTAACGAGATCGTTGGGCCGATTTTCACAAGCGGATCACTTAAAAGGTTTAGAATATAGAGGCTGAATCAGTCGCATATAAAATTCCCCAGCTTTGAATAATTTTGAAATCGAGTTCGTATATTTAATGTCTAATGTTTTTAAAATGCATGAAATGTTGAAATTTGTTGTTATCGGAAACAAAAGCGATGCGGAATGCGCATAATGCAAATCTCTCTAGCATTTCTAACAGCCTTATCTATACATATAAAAGTCAAAGTTTGTATGTATATGATTTATAGACTCCCAAACGGCTTAACCGATTTCCGTAAAAAATTATGCACAGTAGGTATTTGTTATAGGGCGCGTTTGTGTGCTATTCGTTGGAGATTATATACCCGCCAGATGGCGCTTTGGAACACATTGTGTTTTCCTCCTATTTCGATGAAAATCGCAGCAACGCGCGATGGGTATTAGCTAGTGTTATATAAATTCATTGTTGGAAGAAACAACCAAAAACTGCTTTTAAGAAACCTTACTAACACATAGATATATATCGCTCATACAAACATATAGATAAATAGTACGCTTAATTAAGTTACTCAAACTTAACCGTTACACAAGGTTGCAAAAGAAAAATATTTTTAAAAAGTCGAATAAAAAAATGTTTCTAGAAATGGTAGTACCCTCTTAACAAAAGTGTAGATTAGACTGGTTCAATTTTTGACTTTTAGCTCCACCAGGCTCTACTGATTCCTTTTATGGCCCTTAGTAATTGTGCAAATTTTGGTACCGATCGGTTGCGTCTACGGACCCTCCAAAAATTTCAATTTTTATATGGAAATTAGTATGAAAAATCGGGTAAAATGAATTCATAAAAAATTCATAAAAAATCACCTCATCAATCAATTCATGAGAACACTATATATTTCTAAAGGTATTCTTCTACTGAACACATTCGTGGAACACTGTAAGTTTGTAAAAATTCGCTGAGAAAAGTTATTAACTAAATAAACAGCATGACTTCAAAACAAGTGGATTTTATTATTAACTTTCAAACTTCTTCGATACACTAAAATCGACGTTCAATTGGTCATAACTTTTGACATTAAAAATGTCTTACTCCACTATCTGGGGCTAGGTGTCATTCTAAAATCTAAACTATCTCCCATGTAACGAAACTATGTAAGGTTTGCACGCTTATAACTCCGATATTACTAGATGGATTTTAATCATTTATACACCAACCGATTCAGAAACACCTAACTTAAATATTGGTAATAATTTAATATCTCCCCAATAAAAGTAGACTTTTAAAAATTGGTAAAATCAAAAAGTTCACGAAAAACGGGAAAATTACCATTCGTGATGCAGATTTCTCAGACACAGCCGTCATTAGAGGGTAGGTTAGTGGCTCAATCACAAACGAAAAGTCATAAATAGAAGCAACGCATGTCCGTTTAAATCAGTTGTTGCTCTTATCCCATATGAGCAACATCGTCTCCGGGCGATGCAATAAGCGCTATCGATTTTCGGCAACGTTGGCATTCGCACACACTCGCACCTAAGTGACTAAACCATATACGGTTAGTTTATAAATAGAGGTGATGCGTACCCGTTTGAATCAGTTTTTGTTCTTATGTCGAACGGGTAAGATCATGGCTGCAGCGTCTAGGCACTACACTAAGCGGTAGACGCTATGCATTTTCGGCAGCGGTGGCCGTGTGCGGATTTTTCGGGTACCAGCACGGTGTCACAGAATGATTTGCAAAGTGGGTGGGTGGGGTGGTTTGGATTTAATTCAATACGGTGTGTGCTGCTTAAGAGTGTTGCGTTTGAAAAAAATATATTTATTTTTATGCATGCGTGTGCGTTGTAACTTGTTAATCCATGTTTACGGCGCTTTGTAGCTGCGTAGGGTAAAGAGCCTATTGGTTTTCATGTTTCATATTTCGGTTATATGTTTTTTATGAGTAAGGCATCTGACAACGTGCTTCTGTAGTTATTGCACTGTTCAGCAGCGTAGCATTTTATATAGGAGAGTACACTCAGGTTTTTTCACGCGGATTTTGAAATTTACGCGGTTTTCATTAACGCGTTTTTTTTAAATTTTACGCGGTTTTCATTTACACGGCCTGTATCCCCTGCGTGAAAAATCTGAGTGTAATTGCATCGGAAACAATCACATTCCCAGCAGAACTTTTTGTTTTCTAATTTCAAATACTTTTGCTTCGTACTGCACACAACGGAAAATTTTAAAACAGAACTTACCGTCCCAGCAGCAGTTTAAGCGGGTGTTCTTTTTCGATTCAAATTCAAGCCATGTCTTAAGCGTTACTGGACTTAAAATTGTTTTCCCAGTTTATCCAGTCAGAATATCTGTGCTACCCTATGTATTTAAAACACAGTTCTAATTGCGTTTTAAAGTATACAACAAATAGAACGGTTGGGTATACAATTTTAATTTTAAAATAAATCTGTTTTAAATTATGAAACCGCTGTACTGAAGATAAATTATGTCAGTCCTATTACCACATAAAACGCCTATATAACATAAAACGCTGCAGAATTGGTTTAATTATACAATGTTTACACTACAGAGCTATAACACGTTTTAATAATTAGCAACAAGAAAAATGTCACCAAGATAGCATAAAAACCCGTTTTAACTGGTAGTGCGAACGTTGTATAACAATGTAATTTATCAAATAATTTCATTTGTTCAATCACTAATCGATCAAGAACTACTTAATCTTAAGATTGTTTACTTAAGCTCATTAGTACATTATTGAAAATTTAAATGGAAAATGAAATTTCATATTTCATGGAGAATCTGTATATTTCCGTTGGCGGGCGTGGGCTTCCTCATCACAGCTCTCAATATGGAACTTTTCTTTTGAATATATTTTCTGGACAGACCAGCCTATTTTTACTAGATGGATCAGCCAAATAATGCCAATCACCTAGTGAGATACTTGATTAATTAATAGATTACCGTTAAAAGACCTTCAATAAATTATGTTTTGACGGGGAGGGTATATAGCAAATTGTAACATATGAAAACAGGCGAGTGAACAAGAGCGTGAGTCGATATGTGTGATAGATAAAATTCATTTGCACGCTCTTGAAAAAAGCTACATTTTTAATGTCACCGTGGTCGTGTCCTGTACACAACCCTTTCATTTTTATGTTTAATCGATTTTGATTCAGTTTTTTGCCAAAGAACCGGAAATTATTACAGTTTTCGAAAATGCTTTAAAAATCGTATTCGGAGCTACGACTTCGGAGTAAATTCAGATTGCAGTGGGGTACCAACTTTTGGCCATTTTCAGTTTTTCATAAATATTTTCAAAACAACGCTAGAATTCAACATTTTTCGACAAGAATTTGTCAGAAATGACCTTCTTACATAATAATTGCACTTCATATATGAGTAATACGAATTGGCCAGTTCCTGGGAGCGGTTCCCAAAAGTGACCATTCATGAGCTTACATTGCATATGCTTTATTATAACAGAAACACTAATTTATTTCAACAAATCTTATCAGATCGTCTACTTAGTATAGCAAGCAATTAATTCAATAAAGGTTTAACATAGATTTGCCACTTTCTGACCAGTTCCGGGAATTCCGGAACACGGTTCCCGGGTCAAATTTTATTTTTATGATAATCATGGCATGCGGCACATCAAAAAACATCAACTCGATAATCTATGAAGAGTGCAATCATATACGAAGGCATCTGGATACATAGGGACACTTGATGGAGAGTTTCGGGTATTCCGGAACACGGTTCCCAGGACAAATTTTATTTTTATGATAATCGTGGCATAAGGCACATAAAAAATTATCAACTCGATGATCTATGAAGAATGCAATCATATACGAAGGCATCTAGATACATATGTACACTTCATGGAGAGTTCCGGGAAATCCGGAACACGGTTCCCAGGACAAATATTATTTTTATGATAATCATGGAATGAGGCACATCAAAAAACATCAACTCGAAGATCTATGAAAAATGCAATCATATTGATCGCAACCGGATACATACGGACACTTGATGGAGATTTCCGGGAAGTCCGGAACACGGTTCCCAGGATGAATTTTATTTTTATGATAATCGTGGCATGCGGCATATCAAAAAATATCAACTCGATGATCTATGAAGAATGCAATCATATACGAACGCAACCGGACACATATGGATACTTGATGACCAGTTCCGGGAATTCCGGAACATGGTTCCCAAGACCAATTGTATTTTTTATGATAATCATGGCATGCGGCACATCAAAAAACATCAACTCGAAGAACTATGAAGAATCCGGATACATACATACGAAGGCATCCGGATACATACGGACACTTGATGGAGAGTAACATAACCAAACAAATCAATTCGATGGTTTACGAGGAAAGCAGTCATATATGAAGACATCCGAACACATGCGTTCTATTGATGTTGTGGTTCCGCGGATTCCAGAGCACGGTTCCTTGGCCGTAATAGTTTTCTGTAAGATCTGTAATGTATTTAAAGCAAAGCCTTGATACTACACTCCGTTACGTAACTTATTTTTTTAAGTTTTACCCAAAATAGCGCGGTCGCATTTTTGATTTTGAGCTAACGCTCTCTTGTCCAAAAGTCATCCTCATTTACATGCAGTAATTCGCACACAGTGATTGAGTGCAAATATCAACGAACCACAAAGAGATAAAATAGAATTGGATAGTCTTTTTTTACCACCACACCCCTCTCTCAACCCACATTATTGAAATTTTGTTTTGCGCCGGCTTTACCCTCTACTCCTTCTACTATAACATCAACAATACCATACAATGGAATAGTAAACTTCATATGCATGATGAACGATATTTTTTCCCGGTTGGTGTGGTGAAAAAAATTATCGTTCAGCTTCTCAACCTCATCTTTACTCCTTTTTACATTTCTTATAAAAGAAATGTATAGAATTCGCTCAAACTTACAAGATTTTTTCCGAGGCCCGGAGGGCCGAGTCTTATATACCAATCGACTCAGCTCGACGATTTGGGACAATGTCTCTGTGTGTGTGTGTGTGTGTGTGTGTGTGTGTGTGTGTGTGTGTGTGTGTGTGTCTGTGTGTGTGTGTGTCTATGTAACGGACAAATTCTCATTCGTGTTTCTCAGCAATGGCTAAACCGATCTTATCCAAACCAATTTTAAATGAAAGAACTAAAAAACAGTATGAACGCTACTAATTTGTTTTTGATTCTGATGTTTAGTTTCCAAGATATGAATGTTTGAATGCGTAAAAATGGCGCTTTTTACAGTTTTTTTAAATTATCTGCCGAAATTGACATTATAGATTAACAATTTATATGTTTTTAGACAACTTTAACAAATACCTTTCGAACAAGCTATAGATTGGTGAAATCGGACTATTATCAAAAGAGATATTTAACATTAAAGGCGGACGAAAGATTTTTATCATTTCCCATTGCCAGAAATATGACCAAAAACATGTAATCTATTATTAACGCCAAAACGGCTTATTTTAGGTCAATAGTATCTTCGGAGAATTTAATGGCGGCAATATGCCCTTTCTTTTGATATTGTGCTTTTGCTGATTAATCTCCCTATGAGTGAGATATTTTCACAAATTTTCTTGGAAGTGATTATATCGAAATGATGTCTTCAGCAAATTTGTAGCTCTTACTTTTGCGAATAACTTTACTAAAGACTTTAAATATCTATTTTGAATACTTTAAAAGTTATGGCTTGTTGTTTGTTGATTACTCTTTCTCGTCTATTTATTGTTCAATATAGTAATAATCCATTGAAATAAGCTAAACATTATTTCGATAAAACGAATTTTGTATTTCATTTTACTATCTACAACCGCTAGAAATAATCACCGAACACTTCCAAGTTGTCTGGAAGGAACTTGATAACTTATCAGTGCAAAAATGTTCATTTTTGCGAACCTTCTGACTGCAATTTTTCTAACTTATAACCATCGGATCGATCTGAAACATATCGGAAAATGGAAAGCGAAATAAATAACTCCAAGCAACGGCGTAGCCAAGAGAAGGTTTTGGGGTTTAACACCATACAACCCCCCCCCCCCCCCAAACCAAAAAAATAAATTGGATTGAAGTTGAAAATTTATTGATGCAGACTGATTTAATTCAATATTACAATAACAATTATCTGATCCGTAGATTGATAACCTGTTGTTGTAAACATCATGAGGACTTTTGATAAATTGTCGGAATGGGGTCCTTCCTGATATGTAACTGATCTATTGGTCTTGATTTCACAGTTGTCTAATAGCATCAATATCAAATTCCTGCCTGAAAACATTCCAATAGAAAATTCCAGAGTTCTGTAATCAATAATAATCCTCAGATTTCTTTTCAAATTGAGCTCGCTTTTGTAGAGATGTACTGTAATAAGGGTCTTTATTTAATAGGAAGTGAAGTTGAAATTGATTTAATGTCTATGAAACATAGACAAAAAAATGCATAACTTTCAAAATTTGCTAAAAATGTTTTTGCCTTTCTCATTCACTCTAAAATTCGTCAATCTAATCGCGACCGGGAGGGCCGAGTGTCATATGCCAATCGACTCAGTTCGTCGAGTTCGTAAAATGTCTGTGTGTGTATGTATGTGTGTGTATGTGGAAAAAATGTGAACATACCGGCCCGGAGCGAGTATGCAGTGAGGGGTTGCTACTTTAAAATTAAAACTAGTTTAAAATTTCTTAACAAGTTGAAAGTTTTATGCAGGACCCGGATCTTTCTAAATGATCCGCCGCTGGTTTCAAGCGATGTTTCAGTATCACATAGTATCTCAAGATCGTGGCTGTCGATCCATTGTTCGTATGTGAAAATTGTACTGAACATGTAATATTCATTTCCACCATTGTATTGAACATAACCAGCCATGGAATCGTAGTCTGGATAAATGAGAAAAGCACAATTGCACCATTAGGTGGATTAAAACGGGTTTTTATTTTGGAAATGCGTCAAGTTGAGACGAAAACGTAATATGATTAATAACGAGGATAACACTTTCTGAATGTAGAGAGAAATTTATGAAAAATGACGATTTACATTCGACTCTAGCAGGTCCTGATCGATTTTGATGAGAATTTTATTTTTGTTGTATGACCAATTATATGTATAGGCTAAATGTTTTTTTTTGACTCAGTACAATATACATAACCCCTTTAGGAAAATTCAGTTTTCCCACCACAATGCATTGATTGAGGAATTTAGATGTTTTATTAACAGAGCATTAGCAATAATTCGTTTGTATGTCTATATAATGGGTCATTTTTTCGCTTTCCCATTGATTTGGTTTGAGATTTCTAGCACTGATGTTGTCCTATGCTGATTTAAGCGATTCTCTGAGTCCTGCCACTATCCCATGTAGTATGTGTTATCAAAAACATCGCGAAGCATCAAGTTCTAAATGTTCTCAAACGATATAATATCCGAAGAGAGTGATAAGAGTTATAAGAAATGTCTCATCACACTGTTAGGTGGATTAAAAGCGTTTTTAGTGTCAATTTGATTTGCCTTTTTAGTCCTACGGCTCCCTTTGTGCCATACAACATCACGACTCGACATTTAGCACCGCGATCCACTCAGTCTAATCCCTGGCGATGAATCTAGCTAACACCCATGGAGACTTCCTTGGCGAGGGAAATTCTCCCGATAACGATTCTTCTTTGGTTTTAACACCATAACTTCTTGCGCTATTTGGCTCCCTGTTCGGTGCCATTTAGCGCCGCAACTCCTTTAGGCCCTTTGGTTCCGCTTTCGTTCCATTTCGCTTCACTTCCCCGATGAGCCATTCAGCTCCCGACTATACTAAAATCTTCTTCGCGAGCCACTTAGTCTAGTCCCCGAGAATGCATCTAGCCTATTCCGACGAAGAATTCCCCGGCGAGAGAGGTTCTCCCGAAACCGAGCTCCTCGTTTCGTCCCGATCTACTCGATCTAGTCACCGGCTGCGGACCTAACTTACTCAACGGGCCAGCTAGTAGGAACCGAGGTCCCTCCAGCGATTCTAAGTAGAGGTAGCTTCCAGTTCACTGGCGCCCCAACGACCCACTGCTAGCTAATCGACGCGGTCTACTCGATCTCATCCCCGGCGGCGGATCTACACACGAGCTACTCGGTAGGGTGTTTTGATCGGTCCGGCGAATCTGGTGAAGCATGACGTCCGGTTCACTGGCACCCTGTCGACTCGAAAACGGTGCTACGCTGCGTACTGCGTAAACCGACGGAGAGTTCCCCGGTGGCGAAATTTCTCTTGATTCTCGATTTGTGGTTTCATGGCGACATTCTAGCAAATGGGGCTACTTTGTTGGTCCCTTCGACACTTTCTTTGCAGCTCGAAGAGTATACTTGTAACCACTCTGTTGATAGCTTCCCAGGCATGCTCGTCGTGGTACATCTCTTCAACGATATTGTCCACTGCCACACTATACCACTATGCCCCTACGAACTTCTTCGAACCTAGGGCATTCGAAGACCACATGTTTGGTGTCTCTTCCATGTTCACACACTCTTGGGTAACGCGGCATGTCCGAACCGATGCAAACAGAAACATCCGTGCCTGGACAAAACCTGCTTCAAATGGAAGTTCAACTCTCCATGATTCCTATGCACCCAAGCCTACACATTTGGGATGAGCCGGTGCGCAGAATTTTCTCAAGAGAGGGGTTTTGAGTTTTTTGGTTATATATATATATATACATATATATATATATATATATATATATATATATATATATATATATATATATATATATATATATATATATATATATATATATATATATATATATATATATATATATATATATATATATATATATATATATATATATATATATATATATATATATATATATATATATATATATATATATATATATATATATATATATATATATATATATATATATATATATATATATATATATATATATATATATATATATATATATATATATATATATATATATATATATATATATACAGGTCGGACTCGATTATCCGGGGATTCGATTATCCGTGATTCGATTATCCGGGGAAAATGATTCGATTATCCGGGTGTTTTGAAAAAAATTTCAACTATAATGTCTTATTATAGTGCTAATTCGATCATTGCAGTCAATAGAACATTTTTTCGGGCAATTGGGGGGTCTAGGGTTAACCTCCTCTCAAATTTTAACCTACCTCAAAAATAGCTTATATATGGGTTATTCCGCGCAAAGTGACTTAAAAAATAAAACTTGGAATCGACCTTCATGGATTGGAACCAGTTTTGAAGAAATTGTTCATTAAGAGCCAATATATAATAACCTAAATTGTTGTGTCGTTTAAACAGCCCCTCAGTCCATGGGAACACTCTTAACCGTTATGTGTCCGACGCGGTACCCGGATACCTTTTTAGGTTACAAATAATGAAATTTCGATGTTTTATCCGTAGCTGGAAATTGAAACTTTGTGACATCTTAGAACTTCACTAAGTCAAGCTTTTGGGATAATAATGTTTTTGATGTAGTAAGAAGGGAGTGAGGAGGGGCCCCTGAATTTTTTACTACGTCACAGGCCGACGTGGATACCCGGGTATCCCCAAAACTGAAATGCCAATAACTGAGGTAATTTCCAACCGATTTTGATGCTTTTGGGTGTTTTGGATTCAAGAACTCATCCACTTTTAGTCTTGGTAAAAATGATTCGGGTTATTTCAACCGGTTCCCGGGAATCTGGATTTTTGGAAGCATGTTCCAGTGCTTAGATACTATTTGTGAATTTCAATGGAATACTTGCAATATGGGTATTAAAATTCTTGGCATAGCATCAATAGGCTGTAGCTCGTGGTATTGGAACCATTTGGTGATTTCACCCCGGGACGGACATTCCGGAGCAGGTTCCCGTAGGGCCGTGAATGGCCATTCCATTCCAATTCCATTTTTCAAACTACCATAGGGTCCCGTAACAATAAATAACAGACTTCCGAGACAATTTGAAGAGTTTTGATACTCATTTTGCTAGGGCATTATTTAAATTTACACATCATACCCTAGTACTGGAACATTACTCCGGAAAATCCGGATTACCAAGAACCAGATCCATTCATCCGGTTCAATGTTACAGAATCCAAAAGTGGACGAGTTTCTGAATCTAAAATATCTAAAGGTGTCAAAATCGGTTAAAGGAAGCTATAGTTATAATGAGCATTTTAATTTGTGGGTACCTGGGTACCCTCGTTGGCCTGTTATAGGTGTTTTTTGTTGGACACATAACGGTTAATTTTAACAAATTGTTTAAAAAATGTTTTTCTTCGGATTATATCTCTGCTTCTGTTTGCACTAGAATCAATCAGTGAGATATTTTTTTTAAAGATTTGTTTAGGGATTCCAAAAAAATGAAAAGTTTTTAATGCCAATATTGCCAAATATGTAACTTTTTAATTTTACACTAAAAGTACATTTTACTCGTAATACATTGGTTACAGTAGGCCACATAAAACGTCATTATACCTACATTGCTCGGTCGATTTCTGGCATCTCTTGGGATAATGATGACATGCTTCTCAGGATTCTGTTTGGATACTTTTCAAGATTCTGATTGAAGTTTTCTTAGCATCCCAAAGGAGTCTATTTCAGAACTTCGATTCAATATTTATCCGTATTTCTACGGTTTTTTCTCTGAATTTTGATGCAGGATTCTAAAGAAAAGTTTCTTAAATGTCTAGTGGAATCTTTCTTAAGATAGAATTCCGCTGAAGATTATGCTGTATTCCAGATACTGATAGAATCATGGTCCTATTATCATTGGAATCCGGTGTAATGTTCTGATGAATATCCTGCATTGAGTTCCAGTGGACTTTGATACAAACAATATTGCTCTTCTCCCATTATCCCCTTCAATAAGTGATTCCTGCTCAGAATTCCAATAGCATCTTTAACCCGTTCGTGCCCTTCTGGTTGATGAACAACCATGTTTCTATATGACTATAACTTTTGGTTTACACAACGTCAAGTAAGGCTAATAACTGTGACTAAGATCTTTCATTTGAGCACGAAAAGTTATAAATATTAGCATTAGAACAGAAGTTATTACAATTAATCTGATTGGGTTCCGCTGAAGCAGTGCTGCCAGGGGTAGTTTCTGTTAATGGCGAAAATGAAATTTTGGAATATTTTCGTAGCCTGGGAATATTATTGAAAACTGCTAAAATTTTCTAATTTAGATTGCCCTCAATTACCTTTTTCGTGCAATTGGACTAGATCGGAAGGTAAATATTGAGCAGCTGCAAAAGAAGCACCTATCTTTCTTAAACCAGTTTTTTCGTGTTTCGTGACGCCAACAGTTTTAAGGAAAAATAGTTTTGGGACCCTATACGCGGTAGAAAAAAGTCGGCCAAGAAATGGTTAACGAGATTATGAAAAGAGACCCGGCCGTCACTGGAGGTGATTTCAATTCTTGGGTAGCTCAAGCAAAGATGGATGATAGGCTATGTAAAGAGGGCGCCAGCAGTACTTCTCGCTGAGGCGCCCGGGAACCTGGTAGTCCTTCGCTAGTGACAAGTATGAGTGGGACAGTTTGCGAAGACTACACGCGTAGTTATTACCTGACAATCCAGTATTGGTCAACTAAATGATGCTACAAGGACAAGGATCTCTTTGTGGGTGCGCAACACGCACTCTTCTAATTAGAATGACTAGACATGTTAGCTGTGATATGTGACACTCCACGTAAATTAAACTGGAGCCAAGAAACAGACGACCTGGTATTCTGGTATTCGAGTAATCGAATCAGTTACCTCGTAAAATCTAAGCCCTGGGTAATCGAGTTTGATTTGTATTGCAAAAGACACACCTTATTAAAAAGTTTATCTTAGAATTCTTGTACAAATAGCTATAAACAACTGATACATATTGTTAACTCGTTACCAATATGAATAATAAATGAAAACCAACTGAAAATACAAATCACACCCTGAAAGTCTGAAAAATCGACTAGGGCCAAAATAGGTACATTTACATTTACCATAATAGGAAAATTTGCCCTAGTCATTTTATTTCCAATTTCTCCACGAATGAAGCTTAAATTCATGAAATAACGCAAAAAAAAGTTTGATTCGATTATCCGGGTGATTCGATTATCCGGGGTGAGATTTTTTTCAAATCCCCGGATAATCGAGTCCGACCTGTATATATATATATATATATATATATATATATATATATATATATATATATATATATATATATATATATATATATATATATATATATATATATATATATATATATATATATATATATATATATATATATATATATATATATATATATATATATATATATATATATATATATATATATATATATAGTTAAGCGCGAATCCGCCCTAACGACCATAAATGACAACTCGGCCAAACGCATCGTAGCAACACCCGAAATAGCTGCGCCAGCCGTACGTGGAACACGCGTGAGCGACCAAACATCACACCATCATGGGTGCCACCGTTACCAGGTGCAAGATCAGCAGTTCTAGGAATCAAGCTAGGGACTCAGGTGTTCGATAAACATTGAATAAATCAGTCTTTAGTGCTGTCGAATAGGTTAGTTCAGTTTTACTTTTTAAAAAGAAATTTTCCAAAGCAGAGACTTTTACTGGCGCAGTCGGTAGGATTTCTTTAATTTTGTCCGGTAAGGAACCGTCCGCGAACGAAAATCGTGCGATTTGTGTCAAAGTTTTAGAAGTCCATGAAACCTTAGGTCGCGAGTGAATATCGGACACACGGAGCAGAAATCTTAACAAGTAAGTCATTTTAACTATTAATATAAAGGACGATTGGTTGCTTCTTGAAAAAAATAAAGCAACATCCCGTCCACCAAAAAACCCTAAAAATCTTACTAATTCAGAAACTCAAGCCCCCACCAGTGGTAAGCGAGATTTTGTATATCACATAAGTGAACCTACTAACATAAAACAAAAAACGTTAACCAAATTAGCCTAACAGTAGTAACTAAACACAAATGAAAAGTGACAAGTGATTAGCGTTTAGAAATGGAACACCAAATCGCAGATGGCAATCCGATAAAATTACATACATTTTTGAAGAGTATCGACAATTTAATGCCGTTGCTAGAAAATGCGAGAGGCCAACCATCTACAACGTATGGTTACAATCCATTCGCACAAAAATTCAGGGAGACGCCGATAGTGTCCTCGAATTATACGGTACTAATCTCGATTGGTCCGAAATAAAAAAAAACAACCTTGTAACACATTACAGCGACCGTCGTGACGAGGTTTGTTTAAGTAGGGACTTATTTAAATTAGAACAGAACTCTACCATAGAAGAGTTCTATGGAAAAATTTCACATATAATTTCACTACTCGTTAATTTACTGAACCTCAACAACATTAACGAGCAAGTAAAATTAGCAAAAGTTAAACTCTTCCAAGAAATGGGACTAAAAGTCTTCCTAGGAGGAACCTATGAACCGCTCACACCCGACATGAGCTAATCATGGTCCACATTATCAACTACAAGTCGACAACGAACCCTATGAGTATTTCTATGACGAATTTGATATTCCTGACCCTCAGACACAATATGAAATGCCGAACTCATATCAGCAACCTGAGAATTCACTACCCGCAGACAAATATGCAGGGCAAACTTCTCAAACACAAAACGACAACACTAATAATAATGAAGAGGGACACGATTTAAATTTTCTGATGGCTCAAGGTCACCATCCGACGACCTAGAGAATTTCATTCCTTACATTACGATACAAACATCAAAAGGTTCACTAAAATTTCTCATTGACACCGGCGCTAATAAAAATTATATTAGCCCGCGATACGTCAACCTCGAAAGGTGTCGTTTTACGGAACCCATCAAAGTCCGTAATATTAGTGGTTCACACTGTTCAAATCAGTACGTCGAATTTAGTCCGTTCCCACAAAACGAAAAATTAAGATTTTACGTCTTCGAATTTCATGACTTTTTCGATGGATTGATTGGTTACCAATCCTTACAAAAGTTAAAGGCTGATATTCTGACCACCTCTAATGAACTCAAATTGCCAAACAATACAATCAAAATGCATCGCAAATACCCGAACACAACCCAGGTAACGCTCAATGCTCACGAGAGCAAAACAATTAACCTTCCCGTGAGTTTCACAGAAGGAGATTTTCTTCTAGAATATGATTTAAAAATTAATCCCAACATAGTTATCGGATCCGGCATATACCAAGCAAACGACAATAGAGCATTCTTCCGAATTTCAAATCTTTCGGATACTCCTACAAAATTCTTGATTACGGATCCTCTAAACATTGAAATTAATAACTTCGAAACAAGTACACCCAACCTTAACCAACCCGTTATAAAACAATTGCTTTTAAAACAGCTGCGGACCACACATTTGAATAAAGAAGAAGAATCCAAACTTCTGCAGCTCATATCGAAATATGAAGACGTATTTTTCATTGAAAGTGAAAAACTTACATTCACTAGTTCTATTAAGCACAAAATTAATACGAAAGATGACCTACCAGTACATGCTAAATCGTACCGTTACCCTTTTTGTCATAGAGAAAAAACGAACGAAATAGAAAGTAAAGCAAAAGATGAAATAATAGGTTTTTAAATTCATAAAATGAGTAGAAAAATTAATGTAAATCAAAATTATAAAATACTCGAATCAAATTAGATGTTTATTAAATAAAAATTAAGATTATATTTAGAAATAGTTATAAGATAAATAGAATAAATTGACTCGTACGAACAAATTGAATAAAATAAAAGGAATGACTGAACATGAAATGCATAAAATTAAAGATATGAATAAAATGAATCAAATGATTCAAATGAATCAAATGAATCAAATTGATTTAATTCATCTAGTGAATACAATGAATCAAATGAATGAAATGGATCAAATGAATAAAATGAATGGATGAACAAAATAAATAAAGTAAAAAATAAATGAAATACATAAATAAAACAAACGAATCAAATAAACAAAATGAACTGAAGTGATAAAATGAATAAAATGACGAAAATGAGCAGAATAAAATGCATTGATTAAAATGAAAAATTAAACGATGGTAAAAGGTTATAAAATAATATTCTTTAAATTTAATTGTATCAAATAAACTATTTGGATGAAATGATTAAAACTGAAAAAGTAGTCAGATTATTGAAGTGAAGAAACTGAACAAAATGAATAAACTGGGAAAAATGAATAGAATGCGTGCAATGAAAACAATGAATAAAATAAGTTAAATGAATGATATGAGTAAAATGTACAATAAAACTAAACTGATCAGAGTGAATCCAAAGAATGAAACGAATAAAATAAGTAAAATGACGCAGATGAACAAAACGAAAAAAAAAATGCTGAATGGAATATGTAATTAAATTGAAATTATCATATATTTAAAGTTAAAAAACATTTTTGAATAAAGAAAATGAATAAACCGGATTGTACGAATTTGAGAACCATTGCATCAGAAAGTTTTGAATTATTTTTGAAAATCCCATCTTCTGAGAAAAGTCTAATAAATATAGGGCTTCCGTCTTTTTTGGTTTTATTCTTTTCGTTTTCATGCTTCTTCACTTGACGGTGTCGTTTAAGATTATCTGGTGTATCTACTTTATTGTTGGACCTTAATTAGTTATCAGGAACCTGGAACGTTCAATTTGCTTTGGAATTCGAAGTTTACTTTTTGGTCACATATTCCCGAAAAAAGATTTATGTGCAGAACAGAATTTACTGGTACAGTATATTAACGCGCAATTGAATATAGTAAAGTTAGACAAGGTCACAGGTGCTTTCAAACCCCTTGAACAGAGAACGACAGAGGGAGAATGCGATTCGTGAATGAGACAGGTAGATATTTCAAAGTTTTTATTTGCATTGAAGTTAATAGTGTAAAATGTCCAGTCTATGTCAATAGCGTAAAAGCCATGCATTCAGTTGATTGCAATGCAGTCTCTTTCCATTCATCCTTATAGCTTGCATATTGTTTCGTTCGGAATTCTCGTGCAGGTAATATACACACCAAAAAAATCTGAATTTTATCATTGACGTAATTGCAAACATGACACAATTCAACAACTAGTAATTCACGAAATGACGAAACATTACCTTGTTCCGTTTAATTTTACATGCTACATATACTTTACATGCGCAATGACATAAAATTACACTTCGTACCATTCATAACAAACGCTGTATGTGGAGTAATTTTACATGATTTACGAAATTAAACGTCATGTAAAATTAAAATCAAACGTAAAACTAAGTCATTTTTGCTGCTCGTATATGTCATGGTCAGGAGACGTAAATTTACACTATTTTTTCTAGGTGTGTAGATAAATAAGTCCTATACAAACCAATACTGTGAAAAAGAAATGTTTCAAACTACTCAGTATATGCAGATATGGACGACGATAAGTTAGAAGACACATTGTAGTTGCATTCCCCATCGAGAGTGGGTACTTTGGGAGACTTCTTTTTCTGGATCTAATTTATGGATATTTTTGGTCTTTGATCCGTTATTTTTCATGAAAGTTCGTACCAATACAACAAATGTGCATTTTCATAATATCATTACAAAAAAGTTGTTCTTAGTTTTTACATGACATATTTGGGCATATACTTACCTTACCAGGCTAGGGCCTTTTTTCTCTTGCTGTATGCAGAAGCCGTCCCCACTCCATTCAGTCCATTCCTGCTTGTCGCCAGCCTCGCAGTCTTCGAAGGGTCCGCAGGTCGTCCTCTCTCTGGTCGATCCACCGTGCTCGCTGTGCGCCCCGTCTTCTTGTTCCTGTAGGGTCGCCCTCAAGAACCATCTTCACCGGGTCGTCGTCTGACATTCTCATGGCGTGTACAGTCCACCGCAAACGTCCTATTTTTGCGGTATGCGCGAGGGATGGTTCTTCCAGCACCTGATAAACTCATGGTTCATTCGCCTTCGCCACGTACCTCTTCCATCAGCACGCCACCATAGGTGGTACGCAACACCTTTCGTTCGAAAACTCCAAGGGCGCGTTGGTCCTCCACGGCATAGTCCAGGTCTCGTGGCCGTTTAGGACCACCGATCTAATCAGCGTCTTGTAGATAATCAACTTCGTGCGGCGGCGAGCATACTCCGGAGTCCAAAGTAGGTACGATTTCCCGCCAAGATCCATCTCTGAATTTCTCTGCTGTTATCATTGTCGTCGATTACCAGTGAGCCCAAATACATGAATTCGTCGACCATCTCGTTTTCGTCACCGTCAATCCGAACTCGGGTGGCAGGTTCACATTGTCGTCTCTAGAACCTCTTCCTCTCATGTATTTTGTCTTCGAAACGTTAATGGCAAGTCCAATCCTGCTGGCTTCAGCTTTCAGTCTTTGAGCATATGTTTCATTCAAAATTCAATAGAGATACGAATAGTTTAAATATCGTACGTGGAATGTCTCTTTTGAAAATTTTCATCGTCAAATTTTCATATTACCCAGTTAAGCCAAATATTTTTCTGATATAGCCATGAATTTCCTTAATTATAGTGTAGATACAGGCTTTGAATACAACTGAATTAAATTTGAGTTGATGTAGCAGCAGACAAAAAATAGTTTTGTTTTCTCAAACCTTCACAATTACATCGCACACATGAAATATGCTTGGATATTAATAAATATTTCAAATCGGCAAAAGATCTTATCACACAACTTAGAAATGGATACAGAAATAGCTTGAAAGATGCGATAGAAGGGAGACAGAGAGAGAGAGAGAGAGAGAGAGAGAGAGAGAGAGAGGAGAGAGAGAGAGAGAGAGATGGGGGGGGCGTGTGAGGAATGGCAAATGATGGTTAAGGCAGTGACCTTATTTTTATAGGTATGTTATGCAATATATTGATTCCTTACATTATTATCATAAATAATGTAAGTAGTATTTTTTGCGCCATAACCAGCATAACCTAAATCTTGCAAAAGAGGTAAATTTTCGCTAGAGTTTTGGGCTTCAAACATTCAGTTGCTTTCGGTGACGCCACGAGTATAATTATATGAGAAATCTATTATCTCACTACTAGGTGAATTACTTGTTGAACTGTGTATTGATATACCATCCATCATTTATCTCATGATTGAACGCAACGCCTAATCCAAGGGATAAATACATGAACTCTAGAGAAAATTTTCAATAGAACGTAAGTAAGCCTCTCTTTGTTTAGTTTCTCTTTCGTTTATTACGACGCCATTACAACACTTTGTACTAATTTTCTAGTACATATCGAAAGCCGACGGTTTTTACTACAATATTATGCAAAGAGTAGAGTAGTAAATGTTGAAATGGCCGAGTAATGAACAGAAGAGAAAGACCTCAAAGAAAATCTCTCATTGTTAGTTACGTCCTATTGAAAATTTTCTCTAGAAGTCGCTGTTTCACTACCAACACATTTTTTGGTCTTTGAAGTGAACTTGTATATTGATTTTTGAGAAATAGTTCATTTATTATAGAGGTAATTCACAAAATGCTCTCAACATCGAATTCCTTGAATCACGTAGATGTGTTTTCATACCCCGATATTCAAAATCGGTTGTTTTGCCCCTAAAACACCAGTAAAGCAATACTCTGTACGAAACAATCTCATTTTTAGTTAGTGGAAATTGGTAGGCGAGGAATAAAAATACAACATGTTTAATATCTCCGCCGCTCGTGCACGGATTTTGACAATCTATAGCTTGTTAGGAAGGTATTTTTACAAGATTTCAATTTATGTGCAATTTGTGAGACAATATTGCTTTGTTCGAAAGTTATTTGCAAAAAACCTGTCATGACATCCTCGACAAATTAGGTCGTTGTATGTATTTGACAACCTTAGACCTCGCCTCTGGTTTCCACCAAGTCGAAATCGAAAAAGTAGACATTCCAAAAACTGCATTTAGTGTAGAAAATGGACACTATGAGTTTTTGCGAATGCCTTTTGGGTTGAAAAATGCACCTTCAACGTTCCAGCGCGTGATGGACAACGTGCTGAGGGAACACATCGGAGTCATATGTTTAGTGTACATGGATGACATCATTGTCTTTTCTACCAGTCTAACTGAGCATCTCGACAATATGTCAAAAATTTTCGCGACATTGAAAAAACACAATCTGAAGGTACAATTGGACAAGAGCGAATTCCTACAAAAGGAGGTTGCCTTCCTGGGCCATATTGTGACTTCGGAAGGTGTCAAACCCAATCCCGACAAAATTAAAATTATAAAAGAATGGCCTATGCCATCAAATGAAAAAGAACTGCGTGGTTTCCTAGGTATTTTAGGATACTACCGCAAATTCATTAAAGACTTCGCTAAAATAGCCAAGCCACTGACTAATGCCCTTAGAAAAGGTGAAGGCATTTCTCACTCGAGAGACTTCGTTGAAGCATTCGAAAAATGTAAAAATATTCTATCAGGGAGCAATATTCTGCAATATCCTTACTTTTCCAAACAATTCATACTTACCACAAATGCCTCCAACTTCGCAATCGGCGCTGTGTTATCTCAAGGAATTATAGGAAGTGATAAGCCAATAGCCTTCGCTTCCAGAACTTTGAATAAGTCAGAGGAAAAATATTCAGCTATAGAGAAAAACTATTGGCTGTTGTATGGGCTTGCAAATATTTTCGCCCTTACTTATATGGCCGGAAGTTTATTCTTTATACTGATCATAAACCTCTCACATATGGGCTTAATCTGAAAGACACTAATAATAGGCTTGTCCATTGGCGTCTTTCACATAGCGAATTTGATTACGAAATACGTTACCGTCCTGGTAAACAAAACATAGTCGCAGACAGTTCAAGGATTCGGAACGAAATTAATATAAATGAGGATGAAATCTCATCCGATAATGCCACGGTGCATTCTGCGGATACAGACGACTCCGAATTTATCCCGTGTACTGAGCTCCCGGTGAACACCTTTAGTAATCAAATAATTTTGAGAGTCGGGCCTGACGAGCCAGACAATTACGAACAAATATTCCCCAAAGTATATCGAAGAACGATAACAAAATCTGTCTTCGGCGTACCAGTTATGATCCGTATATTCAAAGATTACATGGACCTTAGACGGACTAATTGTATCTACTGTCCGGAAAGTATTATGAACATCATCCAGATAACTTATAAAAACTATTTTAGCAGGGCTAAACCGTTTAAAATCGTCATTTCGCAAAAACTTCTGATAGACTTACAAACACCCGAAGAACAGAACCTCGTGATAGAACAAGCGCACGAATGTGCACACAGAGGAATCTGGGAAAATAATCAGCAAATAATAAAGAGGAATTATTTTCCGAAGATGAACATAAAAATCAGAGAGTTCATCAAACTTTGCGACATATGTAACAAAAATAAATACGACCGGCATCCCTACAAAATTATATTAGGATCAACACCAAATCCGAACAGACCGCTTGACATAGTTTGTAACGAGACCTTTCGCAACCGCGTGACTGTCGTCGCAGACGATACGGAACACACGAAAACCAAAAATGGCAACGTAATCACGGGGTTGCCAATCCCAGCCTATATGCTGACAAACTTCGCTTAAGCGCCATTAATCCGCTTGCACGAATTAATGCGAAGATGCATGTTCTGTTTTACCGGCCCTGAAAGGCTGGCGGGTTTTGCGGACTCAAAACACTCTCGTTGGCTCAAACCCAACCGAACGATACTGCTAAAGAAAACGACATCCAAAAAAAACTGAAAACTAAACCGACGGACCGAAACTCAAGGGATTCCGTACAAACTTCACTTCATCCTATCTGGTCATAAAACTCACTGACCTTGATCAAACATTTTTGCTTTATTTTGTGCGTGGTAATTGTCAAATATATTGTTGCAGTATAGTGTAGTTCATATATATTTTATATAATTTTAGAAGGAATTTAAAGATCTGACCTGTCTATATTCCACATATTATTGCGAGCTCCGTGGTTCGTGCGAAAGAGTTGGCGAGCGGTGATCTGGATCGTCGCTGAAGTGTCACCGACATGCAGGCAAACGGCCGGCGGACGTAATGATCTGACCGGGCTTTTCCGGTTCACAGCTATACTGGAATTACAGCTTTCGAATAATCAGGCACTGAACGGTGATCAGTGTGTGAGCTTCGCTTCTGGGTGATCCACGCGGTTCCCAAACACGTGGGAGAATGCTGAAAACAACCGCCGTATGATCGTCTTTTGTCTCAGGGCTGATAGTGTGGGCCCCTACGGACCGATCTCGCCGATGAGCACGGCCGATTCACAAAGGTGACCTTGCGAACGTTAACGGTTGCGTCCCATGGCTCAGGGCAGGTAACGAGGGTGACCCTACGGACTGCAGCATGCACGAAAGCGATCTTTTACGTCGGAGATCTTAGCGGTGGTCCACGATGGTTGACCGGTATGTGCACGCAATTTAGCACCGATCAAAACTGGTGTGATCGAGACGTAGAGATCACGTCCAATTGCTCAGGGAAGTTGGCTTGGTTCCCCTACGGACTGCCACAATGATGGCACTTCACGCCACGCGGAAATTGATTAACTTTTCTGGATTGATGTGATCAAACCCCGCATATCAGTTTGATTTACACCCAGAAGCACTTACAGTCTTTAGAATCTGCAACGAAAAAACCTTCGTATGAAGGTTTTTCTCCTTCAAACGAACGCACGTGTGGTTCACTATACATGGCTCTATGGCGTCACTTTAAAGCGACCTACTTGCTTCAACTTTACACTGCCTACAGATCTTTGTTTTCTTGCAACGAACTTTATTACTGCACGGGAGCGTTCTTCTAAATTAATAATTTATAATTAGTTTCGATCAGGTATTTTACACCGATAAACTCACTTGAAATTCCAAATTTATCTTACTCGCACATGTGGTGATGGTACTTGAGGGATATTATAATTTTCACTCGCTAATCTTCGAACTGCTCCAATTGAAGCTCAGTTTGCAAGAGACTTGAGATAGCATTTCCATGTCATCCTATACCACCATTTGGTGGGGCGTGCTATCACAAAAAAAACGTTTTGACTGTTTGGGCGAAAGAGAGAGTCACACTTAGTGGCAAATAATCGATTCGATTACGATGCAACACCATAATTGTCGCGCGACACCATATCGTACGCTGAGCGACGAGAAAAACATGATATGGTTACATTACCCCCGTGTTCGAGAATGAAAATTTTAATTAAATTCATCTTGGAAGAAAGAATTTAATTAAAATTTTCGGCACTTACACTATTCGTTCTCCAATTCACCTTTTTTAAATTTTTTCAACTTTCTATATCACTAAATACTGTTACACTACGTCTCAATTTTGCAATAACAAAAAAACTTTTCGCTCAGATTGCACTACTACTTTAATTAGAAAAAGGGCCACCACCGATGTAATTGAAATGACCTACTGGCTTTATACACATCACCTATATCTTCGTATATCTCATGATAGGTGTATTCTACACCCGAACGATTCAGTAATTGACTGGTTTCACTACTACGCGTATACATTTCTTCCAGTACAATTGTATGGAATATCTTCTTTTTAGGCTATACGGCACGAAACTTGAAAATTTACTCCAGCCAGCGTAACTGGAAATGATTTTGGATTCAGCGATAACGGAACTGACTATAAACAAAATTACTCCTTTAAATAAAGGAAAAAAACACATTTTCTTCTAAACGGCACGGTACTACACGATATTTTTCATAACTCAAAAAAAATATTGGAAATGTGGATTAAACCGCCGATACACCTTTTCGCGATTGAGTTTGAAATGCTACCAGCTAATACTACCTAATTTTCAATATAGCTTCAGTTCATCCAGAATGAATCTGTAAATGGAATCAGTTGCACTATTAGGGTTACTCTTACAACGAACTCGAATACTTTTGTTGATAAAAATATCGATTCTCTATTTTGTGCCTTAATTAATCTTAATACGAGACTACGTACTCTTATTGGCTTATTTATAAGCGATAAGATAAGTTCTTCAAATTTGTATGTACCTAAATAAATTTTCTACACCATAACTGTTCTGATAATTGAGGGCTGACTGCACTTCCAATGCGCGACCTTTTCTGAAGGGCACGAGAAATTCATTCGGTCCGAGCGAACCAATGTTACACATACAATCACAAAGAGAACAAGATGTCAAAAACCGTTATCTGTGTGTGTGTTTATCCATCTGTACGCTACAGTTTTATGCATTATATTTTCATTCTAGGGAATACGGTTGCACTTCACCGATGGCAGGAGGCTACTCGACCATCACGGTTTATTTACCACAATTAAGTGTATTTTTCGATCAAATTTATGTTGATATAGTTTATGTACAGCCAGTGTATGCTGTACCGACATAGCTCAGTAAATTTTACGTTCCCAAGGTTGCCCAAAAATTGTTTGGAATGAGAAACAAAAGGATCGCATATTTGGTGTAAAAAAGTCGAATTGAAACACCATTGAATACAAGCAAGAGGTATGATTCTGTGTGTTCAAATGATTTAGGTTATTTCTTTTTTAGTTTGGAGACGTGAAATACTCCCAACATTTTCCCGTTTAGCTGATCTTTCAGCTCGTAGCAATATGAGCCAACTTTCCTGTGAATGACTGCTTCGCTGTACCATGGAGCCAGCTTGGCTGAGAAGTCCTTCGATTTGTCCGACAGGAAAATTTTTTGCTTAAGCACAGTTTCACCTTCGCTGAACGAGACTATTCGTTTAGACTTTAGGTTGTAACTCGCGGCATATTTGTTGTACGCGCGTTTTAAGTTAATTCCAGAGATGCCAGATTTGCAGACATGTCTGCAAATTCGCAGACTTTTAATTTAAGCTGCAGATTTTTTCGATGACGCAGATTTTTTAGTTTGGTTGCAAATATTTACAGATTTTTTAGTTTGGTTGCAGATATTTACAGATTTTTGAGAATAAAGGCTTTTGGTTAAACTAGTTTCAAATCTACTTTAGGTTGTTTCTCCATAAGCTATTTCTCTGTACTTATCTTGGGCTATAAATGCACTATTTTCATGTAATATAACACATCATCAATAAGCCATTTTTGGTCAAGAATAGTTTTACTGACATTTTTTGTTCTTCCCAGACTTTTAAAATTATTATTGCAGACATTTGAAAAAAGTATCTGGCATCTTTGGTTAATTCTAACCGCTTCGTAGAGGTGCTTCAAGTCATCGGATAGAACAGGTGCTTCAAAATAGTCGATCTCTTGGTTGTTGTCTCTGAGACGAGTGTATTCATCGCCGGAGCTTATCATATTTTTACCGAAATTTACGAAATATGGGGAATAACCAGTGGAGTTGTGCACGCTGGTACGTAAGGCACACGCTATGTGTTGTATACCCTTGTCCCAGTCGTTCTAGCTTTTTCCAATTAATGATGCTCTTAATGCTGTTGTTATGACGCGGTTTGCTCGTTCTGTGGGGTTCGGAGCCGGGTGATATTATGCCAAGTTCCAATGTTGAACATTGTAATGAGCTAGAAAATTTTGAAACGCTTTTGCTTTAAACTGTGGGCCGTTGTCAGATATTAGTATAGCCGGTACGCCGAATAGTAGAAACACGTTGTTTTCTAGAAAACTAATAACTGGGTTTGTTTTTGCTTGTTTCATAACTTGTACCAGGGTGAATTTGGAGAAAAAATCCGTTACAACGAGGACCCGCGCATTTCCTGCTTTTGACGTGGGGTACGGTCCTAAAAAATCGACCGAGATCATTTCCCACGGTCGGCTGCACATTTTTGGTTTGCCGCAAGCAGGGTTGGGGTTGACATTGTCGGTCTTGGCTCTTTTACATGTCAGGCACGACTTGCAGTATCTCATAACATCTCCGCTAATCCTGGGCCAATAAAATCGCTCTGCCACTGAGTGAAGGGTCTTTTCAAATCCCATGTGTGCTGTGTTATGAATAGATTTTATAATTTCGGTCTTTTTGGTGTTTTTGGGGACGTACTTCCACCGAAGTGTTGGATCGTCGGGTCTTGCTGAATTCGTGACATATTTATATATCTTGTCGTTCACTATCTTAAAGTCCTTGTACTTGTCAGAGAATTTTGTGATCAAATCTTTCAGTTCTTCGTATGGTTTGTCTATTACGGTCGAGGATACCAAACAAATTGCTCTTGACAATGCATCCCTTTGGTGCATCGAAAATCGATATCATATCCCTGAATCTTCATGGCCCATCTGGCAATTCTGGGACTTTTGCTGTCAATCGACATCGATTTTAGGAAAGTTAGACTCATTGCATCGGTTAAAATCGCGAATCTTGTGGCTTCCACGAAATGTCGAAAGTGTTCGATGGCCATTAACATAGCTAAACATTCTCGCTCCGTAGCGCTGTATCGTTTTTGAGTGGCTGACAGCTTTTTTGAGAAATATGCTATACAACGTCTTTCCCCTTCTATTTGTTGGGTAAGTACCGCGCCTACTGCTAGGTCAGAACTATCCGTTTCAATAGTAAACGGGAGAGCAAAATTCGGGTTTGCCAAAATTGGTGGTGAAGTAAGAGCGGATTTTAGGTAGATGAGTGCTTTATCAGCCTCTTCCATCCAGCAAAATTTTGTATGTTTCTTTTTTAACAGATCTGATATAGGTGCCACTAACCTGCTGAAGTTTTTTATGTACCGTTGGTAGAAACCGGCGAGTCCAAGTAATCTGCGTACGTCCTTTACGCACTTTGCCGGAGGATAATTTAGAATTGGTTCGATTTTTGCACTATCGGGGGCGATGCCTTGTTCGCTTATTATGTGTCCCAAATATTTGACGGTCATCTGACAAAAGCGAGACTTCTCGATGCTGATCGTCAGATTAGCTTCACGGAATCTATTAGCAATTCCTTCGAGCAGGCGGAAATGCTCATCTAGAGTGTTCGAGGTTATTATCACGTCATCCAAATAGAAAAATACTCTCGGCTGTAAGTCAAACTTAAGGACTTTGTTCATCAGCCTACAGAGTGTTGCCCCGCTGTTTACAAGACCAAACGGCATCGTTTTATACCGGTACAAACCTCTATTGGTTCGGAAGGCCGTATAGTCCCTAGAGCTTTCTTCTAGGACTACTTGATGATACGCGTCTTTCAAGTCAATTATGGTGAAATATTTTGATTTTTCCAGGCGCTCTAATAAATTTACCATGTTGGGGAAGGGGTTTTCGTCCCTTTTAGTCATCTGGTTAAGACGACGGGCATCTAGGCACAGCCTCCAGTTTCCGTTTGGCTTTTTACTGGTAGTAGGGGATTTACAAACTCGCTGCTACATTCTTCAATGGCATCCAAAGCTAAAAGTCTTTGAATTTCGTTTTCGACTTCTGTTTCGACTTTGGGCGAATACTTATAAATAGGAACTTTTTTTCCTTTCGCGTCTGGTATCACTATAATAGAGTGTTGTATTAAAGGTGTCCTTCCTATTGTACCCTCGTATGACCTAGGAAATTTCCGTACGATCTCTACGAGTTTTTCTTTTTCCCCAGGGCTTAAGTCGTGTTCTGTCAGAATGTTTTGCACTGTTATTTCTGTCTCTGAAGGTCGTTCAAGTGAAGGAATATCGAGACTTTCGTCCACGGTTGGATCTGTGCTTGGTTCTAGAGTATCATGGCTAGTTGATATGCTGAAACAAATTGAATGCACACGGTTTACGTCTTCGGACCTGTGGGATGAGTTATCGTTCTTTTGGCTTGGGGCAGTCAAAGCGATTGCTCCACCATCTCCAGTCATCGGAAGTATCCCGAACGCCGTCCAGAAATCGTACCCACAAATCAAGTCTTTCCCGACTTCAGGAATAACCACTGTAGGAATTACGATAGTTCTTTGTTGAACGTTATAGGTAGATTGACAAATCCGAGACATTTAAGTGTTTCTCCATTTGCTGTTTCTGCCTTTAGATTAATTTGTTGAACTTTCAAATTCCAACGGTTTAACAAATCCAGTGAGCTGATGACTGAGATACTGGCCCCGGAATCCAAAAGTCCAGTAATTCTGGTTCCTAATATTTCTACGTTGACGTGTGGACATGATGTTGGGTTCAAGTTGACCACAAACACCTGGTTAAAGTAGTTATAACTGGGAATCTCAACAGCCTTATTGGTTTAAGGAGGTGTGTTCCCGCCAACTTCTCCTGGGTCTAGTTTTTTTGATCTGGTTGATTATTGTGTTCTTTAGGACAACTTTTGGTCGTATAATTAGGTTCGCCACAAGCGTAACAATAAATTGTTCGTGGTTGTTGGCAAAATCTGGCAATGTGTCCATCTCTGTTCCAATTCCAGCATTTAAGCTGTGTGCTTGCGCTTTCAACCGCCTCCATAGGGGCAGAAGTCATGTTATTTGAACTCGTAACGTCGACCTTTGTGTCCTTTTGCTTTAGTCCCCGGTTTTTGAAACTTGCTTTGTGAATTCCTATCGCATTTACTTCTTCTACATCTTCTTCATTTTCCTCTTCCTCTTCACCGGCGCAATTAATTTGATAGATGACTTGCGGTTTCTGGTAGCCAACTGTGAACAGATTAGGTTCTAGAGAATCGAAATGAAAACAATATTCAGCTAATTCTTTAACGCATGTAATTGGCGTTAACGCCAATCTTCGTCGATACGAGATTTTTGTGTTGTCGAATATTAATTTCAGCTTGCGTTTTTCATTTATTTTGTATGACAAACTCTTGGAAAGTCGTTCCATATCAGAGAGATACGCGCTAAAACGCTCGTTTGGTCTTTGACGTCGTTCTCTCATTTCGTCTTTGATGGCCTTGTCTCTGTTCGGGTTCTCAAAGTTGACCATTAAATGATACACAAGGTGTTGCCATGTGTGGAATTCTTCGCAATAGGTAAAATACCATTTTCTTGCTTCTCTCACAAAGAATAAATATGCTTGTTGGAGAAGCTCTTCTTCACTGACTCGATTGGCTTTTGCAAGGATTGAAACTTGGCGGAGAAATTCAGACGCCGAAAGAGTCCTTGGGCCTGTTTCACCGTTGAATTGAGTTGAATACCCCATATTTCTATTTTTGTTCTAAGGTGGTTGTAATAATGCGATTGATGGGGGTTGCTGGAGTTATGGATTGGGGTATGAGAGGGTCGTTCATTCCCTTCGCGACTTGCTTCTGGGTATTGAAATGTCTGAGACGTATTTACTCCTAATTCTCTTACTGAGGTTCGTGCTCTGTAGCCGATATTTAATTCAGATCGATTGGGTGTAGGTAGGGCACTCCATTCGTCTACATATCTCCTAACCGATTCTTTAATGGTTTCTTTAATGAAACCCTGGAGCTCATTATACCAGTCTGGTCGCTCTACTGGCAGGTTATTTCTGAAAGTTTCCCTATTTTTGTCTATTCTGATCTGCCCTTCAAAGATCTCTTCTTGCTCTTCAAGAGATAGACTAAAATTTCCCGCCCTTTGGTCCGACAAATTTCGCGTGAGGATTGAGTTAGTATTGGTAGTAATGGAGTTTGACGCTGGGTTGGTTAGTGATAAATTATCGATTTGCTGGGCAACACTTTCATTAATGTTGGTTAAATAATTTTTGCTTTGACGGACTAAGTTTTCACGGCCTCGGTAACTATGTATGTTGTACCCGCTTGAATCATCACGTTTATCTGCAGGATTCTCTTCTGAAACACGATTGGGCACGGTACCTGGATCGTTTCCAGTGCCTTCGTGCCTCGGGAGAACTGGGAAAGGGTTTGCATTCACCATGTAGGTGTTTGGTAAGCTATATCTATTTTGCATCTGAGTTCGTGTTGGCGAGGATGCTAGAGTAGGTACGTTGAATGACGTGCTGAGTGTTGGTACTGCTGGGGGTGGTCTAGACAAATCTACTTGCAAAGGTTCGAAACTCTGTGCACTGGGATTTAAGCTAGTGCGACCATGTATAGTAGAATCTGTACCGAGAATTGTGTCTAGCTGCTCACTGAAGTATGTGTTCATCATTGTCGCAATTTTATTTATTATTGGGGTTTTCAATGCACTATTATTTGTTTGCGCTCCTAAAATTCGGGTTTTTAAACTTAGTAATCTTGATCTTGTTCTTGATGTTATTTTTGTCTGGAGTAAACTTTCAATAGACCGTATTTTTGATTTAATTACAATAATTTGGGACTCCAACGAAATTGTTGAGCTGTATATTCTATTAGTTTTCCGATCATCATTCAAGAAGTTCCGCTATGTGCGCCTTTTCTGAGTTAAAGAGTCGGAGGGGTATACTCCGCGTAAAAGTTACTCGTAATCGACCTCATCCTATTCGAGGTCGTCTGCTAGATAATCGTACATTGTTGTAATATTTTAATTAATGAAAACCTAATAGCAAAAACTAAACGCTAAAAAAATGAAAAATAATGTTAGTTCAATCTGCGCAAAAAAAAATAACAAAATTACTCTAGAAGAATTTATATACAAATTTCTATTTCAGGGAAGTTCGAGCGAACGAAAAGTGAGCCTTCTTCAGTTGGGCGCCAATAATGTAACGAGACCTTTCGCAACCGCGTGACTGTCGTCGCAGACGATACGGAACATACGAAAACCAAAAATGGCAACGTAATCACGGGGTTGCCAATCCCAGTCTATATGATGACAAACTTCGCTTAAGCGCCATTAATCCGCTTGCACGAATTAATGCGAAGATGCATGTTCTGTTTTACCGGCCCTGAAAGGCTGGCGGGTTTTGCGGACTCAAAACACTCTCGTTGGCTCAAACCCAACCGAACGATACTGCTAAAGAAAACGACATCCAAAAAAAAACTGAAAACTAAACCCGAAACTCAAGGAATTCCGTACAAACTTCACTTCATCCTATCTGGTCATAAAACTCACTGACCTCAAACATTTTTGCTTTATTTTGTGCGTGGTAATTGTCAAATATATTGTTGCAGAACAATGTTCATATATATTTCATATAATTTTAGAAGGAATTTAAAGATCTGACCTGTCTATACTCTCGCTTCCACATATTGTTGTGAGCTCCGTGGTTCGTGCGAACGAGTTGGCGAGCGGTGATCTGGATCGTCGCTGAGGTGTCACCGACATGCAGGCAAACGGCCGGCGGACGTAATGATCTGACCGGGCTTTTCCTGTTCACAGCTATACTGGAATTACAGCTTTGGAATAATCAGGCACTGAACGGTGATCAGTGTGTGAGCTTCGCTTCTGGGTGATCCACGCGGTTCCCAAACACGTGGGAGAATGCTGAAAACAACCGCCGTATGATCGTCCTTTGTCTCAGGGCTGATAGTGTGGGCCCCTACGGACCGATCTCGCCGATGAGCACGGCCGATTCACAAAGGTGACCTTGCGAACGTTAACGGTTGCGTCCCATGGCTCAGGGCAGGTAACGAGGGTGCTCCTACGGACTTAGCGGTGGTCCACGATGGTTGACTGGTATGTGCACGCAATTTAGCACCGATCAAAACTGGTGTGCTCGAGTCGTAGAGATCACGTCCAATTGCTCAGGGAAGTTGGCTTGGTTCCCCTACGGACTGCCACAATGATGGCACTTCACGCCACGCGGAAATTGATTAACTTTTCTGGATTGATGTGATCAAACCCCGCATATCAGTTTGATTTACACCCAGAAGCACTTACAGCCTTTAGAATCTGCAACGAAAAAACCTTCGTTTGAAGGTTTTTCTCCTTCAAACGAACGCACGTGTGGTTCACTATACATGGCTCTATGGCGTCACTTTAAAGCGACCTACTTGCTTCAACTTTACACTGCCTACAGATCTTTGTTTTCTTGCAACGAACTTTATTACTGCACGGGAGCGTTCTTGTAAATTTATAATTTATAATTAGTTTCGATCAGGTATTTTACACCGATAAACTCACTTGAAATTCCTAATTTATCTTACTCGCACATGTGGTGATGGCACTTGAGGGATATTATAATTTTCACTCGCTAATCTTCGAACTGCTCCAATTGAAGCTCAGTTTGCAAGAGACTTGAGATAGCATTTCCATGTCATCCGATACCACCATTTGGTGGGGCGTGCTATCACAAAAAAACAGTATTGTCCGTTTTGACTGTTTGGGCGAAAGAGAGAGTCACACTTAGTGGCAAATAATCGATTCGATTACGATGCAACACCATAATTGTCGCGCGACACCATATCGTACGCTGAGCGACGAGAAAAACATGATATGGTTACAAGTTCACATTGACATCTTTGTAGCAGAAAAGGAACACTTTCTATCATTCTTAGACAAATTTTCCAGATACGGTACTTTAGTACACATCAAATCCCGAAACATTTTAGATATAAGAAAAGGGTTAACTAAAATTTTCAAAATCTACGGGACACCATGCTTAATCGTATGCGACAACGAGCCAGCCCTTAAGTCTATAGAAGTTCGTTGCCTCTTGCATGACTTAAATATCGAAATATTCTTCACACCACCTAACCACAGTGAAAGCAACGGTACGGTTGAACGATTTCATTCAAACATAGCAGAAATATTTCGCTGTAACAAACCAAATTACGAAGATCTAAACATTAAAGAAATAATTAACATTGCGTGTACACTGTATAACAACACAATTCACTCTGCAATAAAACTCAAACCACAGATAACAGACGTTTAGGCTCGATTTGAATCGTGTGTAAATACCCGTTACTGAGATTCCAAATAAATCAGACGTCTGAAACACGTTTGGCAAACGTTTGTAGATGGCGCAGTGATCAATGCAATGCAGTTAGAGTGCAGCTGTCAAACACGTATGGCAAACAGTTGCGCAGATGGCAATAGTGAAACATGGATTGCCAACGTATATCAATTTGAAAGTTTACACAGGTTTTTGAAGAAATTTTGTTCTAGCCTAAACGTCTGTTATCTGTGCTCAAACCTAGGGAAGTTTTCTACGGGTTGAAAGATCAACAAGAAAGACCCCTCAATATAGAATTAATAGTAAAGGCCCGCAACGAACTCTATGACGAGGTTATGCTCGCACACAATAGATCAAAACTAAGAAATTTGGAATATCATAATAAACACAGAGAAAATATCATAATAAACACAGAGAACCGGAAATAGAACCAAATGCCATAGCTTACAAAAAAATTCAAGGCATCAAAAAGAAAACAAAGCCAAAGTATTTACCAGTCCGAGCATCAGAAAACAAGGGTAGAAAACTTGTAGATGACTCTGACCGGGAAATACATAAAGATATTTAACAGATTTTGTACTTTCAGAAAACGAGATGATCGACGCCTGCAGAATCCTCCTGATTTGCCTCCTACTCACTCTTCCCATCACACCCTATTCACAGTCCATCCAGATACATGACATAACAAACAACGCAGGTGCGTTGCTTCTTCAAAGAGGGGAGGGAAGAATAATAGCGGGGTATGATAGACTTTTACACATAATCGATTTCACAAAATTTGACGTGTCTGTCGCAATAATTGAGAACGTAATAAGTCAGATAAAAAATTCTACTGATTTTTCAGAAATAATTCTAACTAAATTTACTGAAATAAAGTTCATCCTTAGTACATTGCACGACAGACCAAGAAATAAATAAATAATATTAGGAAGCATAATAAAAACGGTGACAGGGAATCTAGATGCTGAAGATATGAAAATAATTAATTCTAATTTAGATAACCTCAGGAGAACAGAAAATGTATTAATCCATCAGAACAATAGACAAATAAAAATAAATTCTAAATTCGAAAATAGACTCAATATGATTACCGATGATTTCAGAAACCAACAAAATGTACTTAATAAAATCATTGACAACGAAGATTATGTTATAACAGAAAATCATAAAATTTCAATTATTTTTCAACTAGACTCCCTTTTGAACACACTAAAATCAATTGAATATTGTATAATGTTAGCGAAACTAAATATTGTCAGTAAAATTATTTTCACACCAAAAGAAATAGAAATAACAGCGCAGGAAATTAAAAACTAAGGCCTAGAAATCCACGAAGCATTCAACTATCTGACAACAACCATCTTCTACAAGGGACCAACACTCATCATCAGTATCAACGCTCCCCGCCTACTTTCTGAAAGATATAGAAAAGTCATCATCGAACCCCTACCACTCCTGAACCAAACCATTAAACTAACGCACAACACAGTTTTCATTAACCCGACACAAATACTTGCAGTAATTTCCAAATGCCAAGAATACAACAGAGTGACAATCTGCGAGAGGAAACAATTGATTGAAATCAGCGATGATCCTTGTGAAGCTCCACTTCTAAGAGGCCAACACGGAAAGTGCCATTTATCAGAAAAACCTCCATCATTAGAAACAAGACCACTAACCCCAGGAACACTGTTGGTGATATCCGTTCACCAAGACGTACGCATCAACAGCACCTGCGGCATCAGCAATAGGACGTTAACCGGAATCCACTTGGTAACGTTTCATAATTACTCACTCCACATTAGGAACGAGCTGTTCGAAAATTTTGAACTACGGTTTTATCAACCAACAATTTTGCTACTGCAATCAGGCAAAATACAAACTATGCAAATAGAGCGGCACGTAAACATATCAGAGCTACACCACCTCAACATAGCAAACAGAAACCGCCTTGAAATAGTTAACGTGGAACACCGACTTGGATTTTTATCGCTTAGCACAGCATTTGTCCTCATTTTCGCATTGTTGATTTTTATACTTGTTAAATATTACCAGTTTACAAAAATAGAAAATTGCTCGGGACGATATATATATATATATATATATATATATATATATATATATATATATATATATATATATATATATATATATATATATATATATATATATATATATATATATATATATATATATATATATATATATATATATATATATATATGCACTCCCTCGCAGAAAAGTTTGTTTAACAAACGTCCTACGCTGATTCACTTTGTTCGACGTTTTGTTGAATGTAGGGCTAGTTTTTTGTAGGGTTTTGACGTCTTACACGCAATGCAAAATATATTGCACGCAACGCAAAAAAATGCATCACAAGTGATCTGCCCCTAGGCTCCGGCCGCCACAAAAGGTGCCGATGTGGTCCATTCTACATCCAAGTATACTTTATCAGCTACCGGTTGCTCTCTTTTGGAACATTATGCTGTGCCTGAACGTATAGCGGTCATTGATCATTTATACTGCAGTTCGAACCGATACAATAACGAGCAATTGTGTTCTTTATTTTCGCTGAGTGAATATTTTCCAAGATTTATATTTCCTTCACGTAGTAACAGTTGCACTATAAAGCAGAATATTCAGCGCTGCAATTAAAATATGTGTGTTAACAAACACTGACGGATCTATTTGATAGAGATACTCTCGCGGAGTGCATATGCATCTAATTCGTGTGACGGCTGTGAATGCAGGTAGAGTAGACTTTACCAGACGGAAGAGAAGTTGAATTCTCTAAATTGTAAGTCGTCTCACTCCAGTACCCCAATCACAGAGAACAGACATATAAGCTAGAACAAACTTTCCCGAAAAGCCTGTGTAAACATTTAAATAAAAATACGTTGAAAATCACCATCGCATGCGTGAGTCACCATTGTATCCAAGTTCGCACACAAGTCCCGTATAGCGATTGCTGGCCGATCGAAGCGCCAGCCAGTGGCAAGTTGCTACTTGCTGTTGTCATTTCAAAGCGACAGTTTTATTTCTTACACAAGTTGAAAAATTTACTTGTATGTCAGTTCTCAGTGCCCCAATGTTGCAATTGTGTTTCTTTTAGCCGCTCCTCTTTTCTTCTAGTCTAGTGTTTTCCTTGAATGATTAGATAGATACACATCTTCACCGCAGTCAGCGAATGCAGTCGATCTTCTTTTTGTGAATCAAAAGTACCCAACAGCTCTACCAGCATTGCCCCTAAACGATCCACGCGCAATACACAAATGCTACGCCCGCATCAGATTCGTTGCGGAAAGCTGTCGAGCATTATCAATCACTGAGTTAAATATATCAAAGTGGTCAAACACCCCGAACGGATCGTTCAGAGCAGAGCGCATCTGGTATCTGGTATCGCCCCACCCAGTAGCAGTTTTTGTCCGAACTGAGCAGCTCAGTGTTCACCCGCGGTATCAGAAACTCCATTCTCCAACTCTTTGCCAATTTAACTTTTCTTCACATCAGCGAGCGTTTCGATGCGGAAAAGCACAGAAAACACGATAAATGAAAATATCTTTTTTCCTTTTTTTATTTCGACTATGTTAGTCACATTTTCTTTTTTACATTTTAACGACATGTAATTAGCTAGAGATTACTGGGTAAAGAAAGTTATGAAAATTAGAGCCATAGTACTCAAGTGAGAGCAAGGATGTGAAGTAAACAAATCGGAAAACTAGAAGTGGCAGGGTTATTAGAACAGGCTTAAGGTCGTGGGGGCTTAATCTTTGTCTTCACTATGCCACTATGCCCCTACGAACTTCTTCGAACTTAGGGCATTCGAGACCACATGTTTGGTATCTCTTCCATGGTCACACACTCTTGGGTAACGCGGCATGTCCGAACCGATGCAAGTACGTCCAAAAACATCCGTGCCTGGACAAAAACTGCTTCAAATGGAAGTTCAACTCTCCATGATTCCTATGCACCCAAGCCGACACATTTGGGATGAGTCGGTGCAGCTCGTCCGCAGAATTTTCTCAAGAGAGGGGTTTTGAGTTTTTTGGTTCCTTATATGAGCGACCGAAAATAAAAGTTGCAAGGATAGAACATGCTTCGCAAAACCCGTTTCAAACATATTGGAATATAAAAAATTAAAGGGTTGTGTACAGGACACGACCACGGTGACATTAAAAATGTAGCTTTTTTCAAGAGCGTGCAAATGAATTTTATCTATCACACATATCGACTCACGTTCTTGCTCACTCGCCTGTTTTCATATGTTACAATTTGCTATATACCCTCCCCATTAAAACATAATTTATTGAAGGTCATTTAACGGCAATCTATTATTACAATTAATCAAGTATCTCACTAGGTGATTAGCATTATTTGGCTGATCCATCTAGTAAAAATAGGCTGGTCTGTCCAGAAAATATATTCAAAAGAAAAGTTCCATATTAAGAACTGTGATGAGCAAGCCCACGCCCGCCACAATATATACATACAAATACAAGAAATATACAGATTCTCCATGAAATTAGAAATTTCATTTTCCATTTAAATTTTCAATAATGTACTAATGAACTTAAGTAAACAATCTTAAGATTAAGTATTTCTTAATCGATTAGTGGTTGAACAAATTAAATTATTTGATAAATTACATTGTTATACAACGTTCGCACTACCAGTTAAAACGGGTTTTTATGCTATCTTGGTGACATTTTTCTTTTCTTTTTTTAACGTGTTATAACTCTGTAGTGTAAACATTGTATTATTAAACCAATTCTGCAGCGTTTTATGTTATATAGGTGTTTTATGTGATAATAGGACTGACATAATTATATCTTCAGTACAGTGGTTTGTTTCATAATTTAAAACAGATTTATTTTAAAATTTAAATTGGTATATCCAACCGTTCTATTTGTTGTATACTTTAAAACGCGATTAGAACTGTGTTTTAAATACATAGGGAAGGACAGATACTCTGACTGCATAATCTGGGAAAACAATTTTAAGTCCAGTAACGCTTAAGACATGGCTTGAATTTTAGTCGAAAAAGATACCCGCTTATACTGCTGCTGGTACGGTAAGTTTTGTTTTAAAATTTTCCGTTTTGTGCAGTACGAAACAAAAGTGTTTGAAATTAGAAAACAAAAAGTTCTGCTGAGAATGTGATTGTTTCCGATGCAATAACACTCAGGTTTTTTACGCGGGGGATACAGGCCGCGTAAATGAAAACCACGTAAATTTCAAAAAACGCGTAAATGAAAACCGCGTTATTTCAAAATCCGCGTAAAAAAATACCGCACAAAAAAAACCGCGTAAAAAACCTGAGTGTGCTCTCCTATATAAAATACTACGCTGCTGAACAGTGCAATAACTACAGCAGCACGTTGTCAGATGCCTTACTGATAAAAAAACATATAACCGAAATATATATATATATATATATATATATATATATATATATATATATATATATATATATATATATATATATATATATATATATATATATATATATATATATATATATATATATATATATATATATATATATATCACATATAACCGAAATATGAAACATATGAAAGCCAATAGGCTCTTTACCCTACGCAGCTACAAAGCGCCGTAAACATGGATTAACAAGTTATAACGCACACGCATGCATAAAAATAAATATATTTTTTTCAACGCAACACTCTCAAACAGCAAACATAAGTCGCATCCTGCCGTATTGAATTAAATCCAAACCACCCCACCCACCCACTTTGCGAATCATTCTCCGACACCTTGCTGATACCCGAAAAATCCGCACACGACCACCGCTGCCGAAAATGCATAGCTTCTACCGCTTAGTGTAGCGTCCAGACGCTGCTACCATGATCTTACCCGTTCGACATAAGAACAAAAACTGATTCAAACGGGTACGCATCACCTCTATTTATAAACTAACCGTATATGGTTTAGTCACTTAGGTGCGAGTTAGGGTTGTGGTACCGGTAATACCGGTACCGAAAATCCCGGGAATACCGACCCATTTTTGGTACCGTAATACCGGTACTGAACAAAATCTAGTACCGGTATTTTCGGTACCATACATTTTTTTATGAAAAATAGGTGGACTCTCTAGGGGGACCGGTTTCAAAATATCGGTCTACAAGATGGCTTTTACTTATATTTATTGTCTTCTAGATAAATCGTTGAGCTAACACCTTTGTAGGGGAATGAGGTGGGGCCATCATCATAATAATTCTAGAAGTAAAACATTACTAGCTCCCGTTGTACTGAACGGTATGTTTAAATTCTTGCTTTATTTTGTCGAAATTAAAATTTAACGATCTTGTACTAAATTTCAAAATACTCACATCTAGCGTAAGAGACGTAAAAATTTGCTATTATTTTGTTTATTAGTGACCTTCTGATTGGTTTTCATTATTCACTGGGTGGCGCGTAATAAGACTATGGTCTAAGTCATGTCTGTATTTGGTTTCAGGCACGTAGCCAGAGGGGGGGCTAGGGGGCTAAAGCCCCTCCCGAAATTTTTTAAAAATGAATTTAAAAAACCGCCGACTTTTAACAAAATTTGCCTAAAGAATAAAAGAAACTGTTACTATAATTGTTGCTGTAGTAATCTGTCGAGAAGCAAGAAGTGGTGCTCCAGCTAAATACGGTGATTATAAAATTATTGATGATTCGCTTAGGACCGAGTATTGATAATGTGGAACATTTCCTGAACGTGTAAATGGAGGTTGGCCTTTCGGAAGCGAGTTCTACCATGTCAGGCATTTAGCGCTCAACAAATTGGCCCAGACGAAACCATTCATTTCGAACAACTTAAAACACATGGTTGAGTGTGACAATGCTATAATTAAGATCCTCCTATATATGGACGATGAGAACATCAATGTTCCGCTACAAGATCGGATATCGCTTACTCGCAGATTAATGTAACATTTGGGAGAAATGGAATCCATTCGGAAGGATAATTATTGAGAGCGAGAAGCAAGGAAGAAATCAGATATTCGCAAACATAAAGGCAAAATTGACGAATTGACATAAAGTTTTGCAAAAGTTTCACAGGAAACGGATAATTTGCTGTGATTTGAAAACAGACAACTCTAAAAGTAATCCTCTTTTGAAAATTATATGTAAGTGCGATGTTATTTTGGTGGTGTCAATGATATATTTACCTAATTTTACGTAAATTAGAAGCATTCACTAATCAGTGCTAAGTAATTTTCTTTCGATTAGTGAACAAGTTCTGAGCAGTTTCGCTCAGTAGATTAAATTCTGGGTAGTTTTCATTAGTAGATTAAATCATAGAAATATATATTTTACATTGTCCGAAAACCCATGAAATCCGAAATAATACCTTCAAATGTTCAAATATAATATTTACTTAATCTAGGTAATCTTCTCAAGTTCCAACGGTTTTCCAAAATTCTGAGTGTCAATGAGCTAATGATCTTATTCTTGCATTGTAGTGGAATTAGTAGTTTTTTGTACTCACTTTACATTTTGACTTTTACTATAGTTTCAGGGATCTAGGAAAATCAGTCTACGATATTTTTAATTCGAAAGTCCAATGATATAAAAGTATCTAAAAAGAATCTACTTAAATAAATAAATAGATAGTTATTCTCAGTTGCCTGATAATATTGTCGAAGATAATGTTTAACCCATTCTCCACGTGAGTCAAATGAAAAAACATGTGTTTTTCTCAGGATTGTTATAATTACGACATGCTCAGTATCATTTAAACAGAAAATTTCATAAAGTTGAGTTAACGTATACTTCGGATGAAGTCACAGAACTAGTAATAGTAGCCTGATCATGAAAATAGGAGTTGAAGTTCACTTTGTTCGGACATTCTTTGCAACGATAAACTTGGATTTCACACTGATATATTCCTATCCATGGAGACAACCTTGACGTTGGTTTCGTTCTCCTGTTTAGCAAATGCGGGTAAAGTTTCGTTAGGCGGGTTTTTGGATATTTTAGTACTCATTCCAATTTAGCGTCTTCTACACCTTGTAAACGTGTAGTCTAGAATGCGTAGCATTTTCAATCAGCCCTAAATACTTTGATCTCTTGAAGAATCTTGAGAGAAATTTCTAACTTATAAACTAATAATAATCAAATTTAATTCGTCGATGCACTATAGCTTTTCTTGTAACAGACATCATATTTTTAGGGTTTTTTAGTGTCTATTGTCTTAGTTATGGAATTGTTTTCACTAAGAACATTTCATAATTACATTCAGTTTACTGTGACTATCTCGTCATCAGAATTTATACATTTATGCAATAATTTTCAAGCCCCTCCCGAAACAAAATCCTGGCTACAGGCCTGTTTGGTTTGATCTTAAACCATTATCTATAAAAGAACGAACAGCGATTTAGTAGCTAATAATTTTAGAGTTGGTGAACTGCTTCAAATGGGGCGATTTGTAATTATTGGTGATCGGAAAATTCTGGAAAACTCAATACTTTACGGAAAAGCAAGGAGCCTTGGTATGTATTAGAGAATAGTAGGCAAATGACATAAAGGTCGAAACCAATTTACAGAAAAGCAAGAGAGGAAATGCGAGCAACCTGCTCGGATTTACTGCCATTCTCGCTTTGATTTACTGTTATTAATAGGGTTTCTTACATTTACCATCTGTTGAAGTCGACGAAAGTCGCACCGCTTAGCAGTTAGTGATATTAAAGTGGCCTAGATTTTGAAATAAAAGAAAGTGCCTCATACGAAAAATATCTTCTGTGAAATGAGTCATATCATTCCGAAGCAATTAAAAACAATAAACATGATTTTTTGATCAGCACAAATCAATCATCTGAGAATAAGGTCATCAGTTTGAGCATTCGATTTCACTTTGAAGCTGTTTTCGATTTTTTTTAAAATGTTCGAGTACCGGTACTTTACCGGTACTACCGGTACTGGGGGCTTCAGTACCGTAGTATCGGTTCTCACCAAAAAGGGTCGGTACTGCAAACCCTAGTGCGAGTGTGTGCAAATGCCAACGTTGCCAAAAATCGATAGCGCTTATTGCATCGCCCGGAGACGATGTTGCTCGTATGGGATATTAGCAACAACTGATTTAAACGGACATGCGTCGCTTCTATTTATGACTTTTCGTGTTTGATTAAGCGACTAAGGTGCCCTCTAACGACGGCTGTGTCTGAGAAATCTGCCTCACGAATGGTAATTTTCCCGTTTTTCGTGAACTTTTTAGTTTTACCAATTTCCAAAAGTCTACTTTTATTAAGGAGATATTAAATTATTACCAATATTTAAGTTAGGTGTTTCTGAATCGGTTGGTGTATGAATGATTAAAATCCATCTAGTAATATCGGAGTTATAAGCGTGCAAACCTTACATAGTTTCGTTACATGGGAGATAGTTTAGATTTTAGAATGATACCTAGCCCCAGATAGTGGAGTAAGACATTTTTAATGTCAAAATCGGAAATAAACTTCAAGCATAAACATCGGACAGAAATCCTTCAGCATAAGAATCGCTTAAAAAGTTCTCACCCGTAAAACTCGGCAAGAATGAACCCTCAGTATAAACATAATTTAAAAACAAATAAATCGCTCGTTGGAGCATCCGTATATCTTGATGTTCAAGATTAAAAGTCGGCCAACAAAAAATTCATTGTATGAATCGGATATATTTTTTCTGGTTTCTGTACTGAAGGTAAAAAAACCGTGTCGGTTGTCATGGTAAAGATGGACACGTCTATCATTACCAGGACACATGTTAGTGAACTCGGGTGATTCGTAGTTATACTGCCTAAGCTCGACCCTCATTAACAGAAGACAAAGATTAAGCCCGCACGATATTAAGCCTGTTCTAATGACCCTGCCACTTCTAGTTTTCCGATCTGTATACTTCACATCCTTGCTCTCACTTGAGTACTATGGCTCTAATTTTCATAACTTTCCCTACCCAGTAATCTCTAGCTAATTGAATGTCGTTAAAATGTAATAAATGAAAATAAATACCGAAAAACTCGCGATCGACACGTCAGAAAAAAATAACGGTGAAAATAAACTGACGACCGTACGAGTCGCGAGTGCTTACAGAACCGTATCGTCGGGGGCAGTATGCGTTTTCGCCGGGATGATCCTCATCTATATCGAGGACGTGAAAAAATGCACTTGATGCAAGGAGACTGGTCCGAGCGGACTCGTTGGCTGAGTGGCAGCAGGAGTGGGACAACACTGAGAAAGGAAGGTGGACCCACCTACCACGCCCGTGTGCAAGGAGAGGGTTTTGGGGGTTCAAACCCCTCCTATGAGAATTTTGAATCACTTTTTAAACATTTCTTTTTACTGATCAGGGGGAAAAATAATACTGCGGGCCGTTTCGAACTACGGTGTGCCATTTAAGTTCGGTCATTCTATAAACAAGTCTTTGAGGCAACCCTGCCATGGGGGGCTGTAAAAGGATGTAAGAGAAGTTGGTTGGCATCGCTGGATCGGTTCACTTCTCGATATGTTCCGATATTAACATATAACGTTATTATTAAATAACGCTAACTTGAAGAACATCGGGACATCATCGTTTAGACAAATTTCACCGTGAGTGATCTCTGTGCCAGAGTGGTTGGGAACTAAATGACTCACGGAATCGGGTATAGGTATTAAGAGAAATTCCGCCGTCGGGAAACTCTCAGCGCCAGCTAGTAGAGAAAGAGGAACGAATTTCGCTAAAAAGGATAAGAAAGCCTACGAAGATAATTGTAAGGAGATGTAAGTCGTTATGTTGGATCGGTTCACGTTTCGGCATGATGTTATTTGCAGTTGACCTGCAAATCAGGTCAGTAATACCATGAAGGTTGAACAGCAAGCAAGAAACAACACCAATGGAAAAACCACGAACGATGAACACAAAATAAAAAGAGGAAGGGTGCTATCCCTCATAAAGTAATACCTAACGACGGGTCCGAAAGGATAAGGATTGGGAGAAACAAGTAGTTTAGTCGGTAGATTTACAAACTTCAAACCACCATAGTAAGAATCCGACACGGGCGAATGACCTTTAATGTTAAAACCCTAAATAAACAAACAAACAAACAGAACCCGATACTACCATGAGCCACCAGGTGGTAGTGTCTGATCAAGATTTCTTTTCGATAATGGACATTGTCCCAATCTGTTGAGCCGAGTCTACACAAGACTCAGGCCTTCGCGTTTCGGAAAAAATCATGAACATTTGAGGATTTCTTTCCCATCCTTATATGAGCAACTGAAAATAAAAATCGCAAGGACAGAACGTGCTTCGTAAAACCCGTTTCAAATATATCAGAATATAAAAACCGGATATGAGCTTCAAGCAAAAAATCGGACTGGGACATTCCTTTTTAAGAGTCGGATAAAAAAACCTTCAGTACAGAAGCCAGAAAAAATATATCCGATTCTTACAATGAATTTTTTGTTGTCCGACTTTCAATCTTGAACATCAAGATATACGGATGGATTTCTGTCCGATTTTTACGCTTGAAATTTATGTCAGATTTTTATATTCCAATATGTTTGAAACGGATTTTGCGAAGCATATTCTATCCTTGCGACTTTTATTTTCGGTCGCTCATATATATATATATATATATATATATATATATATATATATATATATATATATATATATATATATATATATATATATATATATATATATATATATATATATATATATATATATATATATATATATATATATATATATATATATATATATATATATATATATATATATATATATATATATATATATATATATATATGAGCGACCGAAAATAAAAGTCGCAAGGATAGAATATGCTTCGCAAAATCCGTTTCAAACATATTGGAATATAAAAATCTGACATAAATTTCAAGCGTAAAAATCGGACAGAAATCCTTCAGCATAAGAATCGCTTAAAAAGTTCTCACCCGTAAAACTCGGCAAGAATGAACCCCCAGCATTAACATAATTTAAAAATAAATAAATCGCTCGTAGGAGCATCCGTATATCTTGATGTTCAAGATTAAAAGTCGGCCAACAAAAAATTTATTGTAAGAATCGGATATATTTTTTCTGGCTTCTGTACTGAAGGTTTTTTTATCCGACTCTTAAAAAGGAATGTCCCAGTCCGATTTTTTGCTTGAAGTTCATATCCGGTTTTTATATTCTGATATATTTGAAACGGGTTTTACGAAGCACGTTCTGTCCTTGCGATTTTTATTTTCAGTTGCTCATATAAGGATGGGAAAGAAATCCTCAAATGTCCAAGATTTTTTCCGAAACGCGAAGGCCTGAATCTTGTGTAGACTCGGCTCAACAGATTGGGACAATGTCCATTATCGAAAAGAAATCTTGATCAGACACTACCACCTGGTGGCTCATGGTAGTATCGGGTTCTGTTTGTTTGTTTGTTTATTTAGGGTTTTAACATTAAAGGTCATTCGCCCGTGTCGGATTCTTACTATGGTGGTTTGAAGTTTGTAAATCTACCGACTAAACTACTTGTTTCTCCCAATCCTTATCCTTTCGGACCCGTCGTTAGGTATTACTTTAGGAGGGATAGCACCCTTCCTCTTTTTATTTTGTGTTCATCGTTCGTGGTTTTTCCATTGGTGTTGTTTCTTGCTTGCTGTTCAACCTTCATGGTATTACTGACCTGATTTGCAGGTCAACTGCAAATATCATCATGCCGAAACGCGAACCGATCCAACATAACGACTTACATCTCCTAACAAATTATCTTCGTAGGCTTTCTTATCCTTTTTAGCGAAATTCGTTCCTCTTTCTCTACTAGCTGGCGCTGAGAGTTTCCCGACGGCGGAATTTCTCTTAATACCTATACCCGATTCCGTGAGTCATTTAGTTCCCAACCACTCTGGTACAGAGATCACTCACGGTGAAATTTGTCTAAACGATGATGTCCCGATGTTCTTCAAGTTAGCGTTATTTAATAATAACGTTATATGTTAATATCGGAACATATCGAGAAGTGAACCGATCCAGCGATGCTAACCAACTTCTCTTACATCCTTTTACAGCCCCCCTGGCAGGGTTGCCTCAAAGACTTGTTTATAGAATGACCGAACTTAAATGGCACACCGTAGTTCGAAACGGCCCGCAGTATTGTTTTTCCCCCTGATCAGTAAAAAGAAATGTTTAAAAAGTGATTCAAAACTCTCATAGGAGGGGTTTGAACCCCCAAAATTCTCTCCTTGCACACGGGCGTGGTAGGTGGGTCCACCTTCCTTTCTCAGTGTTGTTCCACTCCTGCTGCCACTCAGCCAACGAGTCCGCTCGGACCATTCTCCTTGCATCAAGTGCATTTTTCACGTCCTCGGCCAGAGTGATACAGATGAGGATCATCCCGGCGAAAACGCACACTGCCTCCGACGATACGGTTCTGTAAGCACTCGCGACTCGTACGGTCGTCAGTTTATTTTCACCGTTATTTTTTTCTGACGTGTCGATCGCGAGTTTTTCGGTATTTATTTTCATTTATTACATTTTAACGACATTCAATTAGCTAGAGATTACTGGGTAGGGAAAGTTATGAAAATTAGAGCCATAGTACTCAAGTGAGAGCAAGGATGTGAAGTAAACAGATCGGAAAACTAGAAGTGGCAGGGTCATTAGAACAGGCTTAATATTGTGCGGGCTTAATCTTTGTCTTCTGTTAATGAGGGTCGAGCTTAGGCAGTATAACTACGAATCACCCGAGTTCACTAACATGTGTCCTGGTAATGATAGACGTGTCCATCTTTACCATGACAACCGACACGGTTTTTTTACCTTCAGTACAGAAACCAGAAAAAAATATATCCGATTCTTACAATGATTTTTTTGTTGGCCGACTTTTAAACTTGAACATCAAGATATACGGATGCTCCAACGAGCGATTTATTTGTTTTTAAATTATGTTTATACTGAGGGTTCATTCTTGCCGAGTTTTATGGGTGAGAACTTTTTAAGCGATTCTTATGCTGAAGGATTTCTGTCCGATGTTTATGCTTGAAGTTTATTTCCGATTTTTATATTCCAATATGTTTGAAACGGGTTTTGCGAAGCATGTTCTATCCTTGCGACTTTTATTTTCGGTCGCTCATATAAGGAACCAAAAAACTCAAAACCCCTCTCTTGAGAAAATTCTGCGGACGAGCTGCACCGACTCATCCCAAATGTGTCGGCTTGGGTGCATAGGAATCATGGAGAGTTGAACTTCCATTTGAAGCAGTTTTTGTCCAGGCACGGATGTTTTTGGACGTACTTGCATCGGTTCGGACATGCCGCGTTACCCAAGAGTGTGTGACCATGGAAGAGACACCAAACATGTGGTCTCGAATGCCCTAAGTTCGAAGAAGTTCGTAGGGGCATAGTGGCATAGTGAAGACAAAGATTAAGCCCGCACGACCTTAAGCCTGTTCTAATGACCTTGCCACTTCTAGTTTTCCGATTTGTTTACTTCACATCCTTGCTCTCACTTGAGTACTATGGCTCTAATTTTCATAACTTTCTTTACCCAGTAATCTCTAGCTAATTACATGTCGTTAAAATGTAAAAAAGAAAATGTGACTAACATAGTCGAAATAAAAAAAGGAAAAAAGATATTTTCATTTATCGTGTTTTCTGTGCTTTTCCGCATCGAAACGCTCGCTGATGTGAAGAAAAGTTAAATTGGCAAAGAGTTGGAGAATGGAGTTTCTGATACCGCGGGTGAACACTGAGCTGCTCAGTTCGGACAAAAACTGCTACTGGGTGGGGCGATACCAGATACCAGATGCGCTCTGCTCTGAACGATCCGTTTGGGAGTGTTTATTTATTTATTCATAATAATGTAACGTAAGGCAATTGCCTTTTTTAATGTTACAATTGATATCACTATAGAATTAGATCTTATGTTATTGTTTGTTGCTCTCAGTCGTAAAACAGCTAGACAAGTAGTGTTGGTAGTTTAGATAGAATTTAGTTTGGCTAGTAATTCTTGATTAAATTTGCTTTTTGTTTTACAAGTCTTAATCGCTACAGGTAGACCATTCCATCTGTTAACACCTCTCACAAAGAATGACTGATTATAGTAAGCAGAGCTGTTGTCTGGTATAATGTAGCTTTTTGATCTGTTATTGCGCATAGGTCTCAATTTTTCGTACAGATAATGGGGTTTATGTAAATTTATGATTCCGAACAGCGTAACGCAGGAACGAAAAATGTAGAATTTCGAAAAACTACAACCAAGCAGCGATGATTGAAGAAGGGTTACTCTTGAATATCTTGAAAGATTATATATGTATCGCACACAGGAATTTAGGGCTACCTTGAGTTTGTTCAGTGCTCCCATGGTTGCATTGCTGTAAAAGACATCTCCGTACAAAAAATAAGGTAGTATTAGGGTTTTGAACAGATTCAACTTAGTTTGAACGTCAAGGTGTCCAGTTGCCAGACGTAATCGTTTGAGAGTTCCATAAATTTTTCCACACTGTAAGTTTATGTGAGGATCCCATTCAAGTCGTGATGTCAGTATAACACCAAGACTCTCTACACGATCCACAAACTGGATTGATACATTGTTCAAAAATAAACGTGGTGCATCAAGAATAATTTTACGCTTCTGTATAAATATAGCTTTTGTTTTTGATGAATTTATGGATAGCAAATTTTTCAAGGACCAGCGATATACCTTATCAAGATCGCTATTTATTTTGCGAGCCATCACTTCCAGACTCAAACCCTCGTAGGCACAAAAATAAATTTGCACATCATCAGCAAATAAATGTACACGACAATAATTCAGTACAGATGGCAAATCGTTTATAAATAATGAAAAAAGGAGTGGTCCAAGAACAGATCCTTGTGGGACTCCAGATTGAATGCTGTGGAATGAAGATAAAACGCTATGGCAGAATACCGCTTGTGTACGCCCACATAAGTAAGATTTAATTAGGTTAGCTGCAGTGTGGGAAAATCCGAAGGAAGAGACCAATTTAACTAAAAGTTTGTTGTGCGAAACCCGATCAAAGGCCTTAGCAAAATCAATCAGCAAAAGAATTGCTACTCCCCTTTTGTCAATAGTTTGAGCTATATCGTCATGCACTTTCAAAAGAGCGGTTTCAGTACTATGAGGGCAGCGGAATCCTGATTGTAACGGACTCAAAAGCTGCATCTGATCCACAAAGCTCATGATTTGGATTTTAAGCAGTTTTTCAAAAACCTTCGAAAGTGCAAGTGAAGTTTTGATGATGGAATTAAACAGGTGGACGATCATAGGTAGAGCCAATGGCAGTATAATTTTGATGAACTTTATTGAAATGTTATCTAAACCTGTAGCAGTGGAATTTACCGAACAGACAGCGTTAACAACTTCAAAATCTTCGAATAATTTGAAATGGAATCCACCGGAACGTTCAGGAAACTGGGGAATCAGTTGATCATCGGTTGTATAATTTGAAGAAAAATAATCATTCATGTCGTGTGATGTAAAGTCACACATGTCATTGGAAATGGTGTTTTTCGAGACACCAAGTTTTCTTACATGTTTCCAAACTTGTTTATTAGGAATATTTTCGTTCAAAATTTGCCTGTCGAAATTTTCCTTCGCTTGTCTTATAAGGTGGTTGACTCTATTTCTAAGACGCTTATAGTGCGACTCATATTCAAGTGATTAAATCCGCTTCCAATTTCTGTACGCTATATCCCTATCGACCATAGCCTTCTGGATCGCATTATTGAACCACGGATTTATTCTTGGCTTAATAGGACGCAGTGGTATAAAATCATCGTGAAGATGTACCATGTGATTGTTGAAAGTCTCTAATAAAATGTCGGGATTATCAATGCTCATGAATTCATCCCAATTGATTGAAAAGAATGCATTATGTAAGCCATTTGAATTAAAGTTGACGTAATCCCGGTAAACATCTGTTTTCGACACAGTGTTGCGAGAGAAGTTTAAAGCACAAAAAATTAAGTCGTGTTTTGATATACCAGGCATTGAAACTTGACTGAATTTTAATACAGACTCGGGGGAGTCGGTAATTAAAAGATCGAGCAAAGAGCTGCCAGATTGATGGAAGAAAGTTGGCTCTGAGTTTACACACGTGTACGCCATATTGCAGAGAACGTCTTGGAAACCGCGCGATTTCCCAACTGACTTACGTAAATCTGTGTTGAAATCACCAATAAAGTAAGTAGACTCATATTTAAGAGTGTACTCTTCCAGATGCCCCAACAAAACTTCAGAACAATTCGACTCGGGCGGGTTGTAGTATATACCTAACATTAATTTTTCATGAGCGATATGAAACTCCAATAAAAGATATTCCACTTTGCAACCATACGAATGTATGTCACTGTACAAAGATTTACGAACTGTTCTACATAACAGATCGTTTTTGATGTAAGCACAAATGCCACCTCCATTCCGATTTCGATAATTCCTAATTACACGATAACCATCAATTGAAACCATGGAATCACTAACAGTACAATCTAGCCACGTTTCTGTCATACATATAATGTCCATTCTGCCATTCAAAAAGTTCATCTTCAATTCATTGAACTTGGAAAACTTACGTGCACAAAGGCTCTGTACATTTATATGACACATGTTGAGCTTATCATCTTTTAAAATTGCACTAAATACAGCTCTTGGTATGAGACTGTTCGAATTGGAATTGTTATCCATTATCATGTACGAGGAGCGGATGAACCACGTAACGAAAACTAATCAACTATAGATACACGATTTTAATATGACTGAGAGACAACACCTAACGTTATACAAATTTCTTCTAATAACAAGTCGTGTGGCACAGTTTAGCCGGCATCGGTCGTAGGTACAAAGACCTGTATCAACAGCAGAAAACAGCAACAGCAGCAAAAACAGCAGCAGCAGCAACGATGTCCAGACTTTTAGGAGGGAACAATCACGGGAAGAGAGGATTGGAGTCATGGATGTAACAAAAGTATAGGAAGTGAGATAAACTAGGAAAGGGTTTTAGTACTTCTAGGAGGGGAAGAATACAAGGAAATCTAGGATGGAGACATGGAAAAAGGTAGGAAAAGAGAAACTATTTGGAAAGGTTTAATTTACTATAGAGATCCTTTACGGCGAAGTATGCCTCCGGATTACCATCAGCCACAGCAACGTATACAAGGCCATCCTTTGTGAATACCTTCTGCACACGACCTTGCTTTTTTAACTTAACAGCTGCCGTACGTACTTCTCTTGCACTTTTAGTGAGATTTTCGTTGAGAAAAATGCGGTTGTCATTATCCAGTCCTATGTGACGAAGCGTTATTGTTCTACTCCTAAGGTACCTTCTGTAAAAGTCATCTCTGACATTGCGCAACGCAAATTGGCAGATGATCGGCGGTGATGCTTCTGCTGCAATAGGTAGTTTCGCGAGGCGCTTGAGATCGACATGGGGTATATCCTCGTTATCATAGACAAGATGAGATGCAATCCTTAGAAATATTTGTTTTAAATTTTTGCCATTCAAAAGGGGTATTCCAGATATGATCAGGTCTTGACATTTCTCTAGTCGACACACACTATTTGCTGCGAGATCGAGGTCAACACGAATATCATCCACTTTGGCTGCCACAGTTTTGATTTCAGCACTGCACTCTCCTTTGAGCTCCGCGAGCTGATTCTCCAGACCATCGATACGTATTCCAAGCTCAGCTTTGCAAGAATCGATTTTTGCTTCAATGTGAGCATTTGTGTTATTGAACATTTGTTGAATATTGTTCCACAGCTCATTTATGGTTGAGATCTCGTTGCTATCCTGGGGTAAATCAGTTATGTCTTCTCTAGAACGTTTGTTGACATTGCCTTCAACGTTGAGGCCAGCAGAAGATGAAACTGAACGTGTCAGGGGTTTGTTATGGCTCATTTTGATGACAGCGGTTGTCGCTTCGGCGATTGCGGTTTTACTGAAGGGCACAAATAAATGATGCTTGTTTCGTGATAATTAAACTGAATTCAACGGCTAAGAATGTTGTTGAGCTGAATAACTTTATGCGAACCAGGTAAAACAGCACTCAACTGACTAGCTCTCTAAAGCTGACTTGTTGCTTAGGTAAGAACAGGTATAAAATAGCCGACTTAAACTGCGCGTACTATACACTTTACTCTAAGGCACACATCCCTTCAGAAACCACTTTGATATATTTAACTCAGTGATTGATAATGCTCGACAGCTTTCCGCAATGAATCTGATGCGGGCGTAGCATTTGTGTATTGCGCGTGGATCGTTTAGGGGCAATGCTGGTAGAGCTGTTGGGTACTTTTGATTCACAAAAAGAAGATCGACTGCATTCGCTGACTGCGGTGAAGATGTGTATCTATCTAATCATTCAAGGAAAACACTAGACTAGAAGAAAAGAGGAGCGGCTAAAAGAAACACAATTGCAACATTGGGGTACTGGAGTGAGACGACTTACAATTTAGAGAATTCAACTTCTCTTCCGTCTGGTAAAGTCTACTCTACCTGCATTCACAGCCGTCACACGAATTAGATGCATATGTACTCCGGGAGAGTATCTCTATCAAATAGATCCGTCAGTGTTTGTTAACACACATATTTTAATTGCAGCGCTGAATATTCTGCTTTATAGTGCAACTGTTACTACGTGAAGGAAATATAAATCTTGGGAAATATTCACTCAGCGAAAATAAAGAACACAATTGATCATTATTGCATCGGTTCGAGCTGCAGTATAAATGCTCAATGACCGCTATACGTTCAGGCACAGCATAATGTTCCAAAAGAGAGCAACCGGTAGCTGATAAAGAGTACTTGGATGTCGAATGGACCTTTTGTGACGGCCGGAGCCTAGGGGCAGATCACTTGTGATGCATTTTTTTGCGTTGCGTGCAATATATTTTGCATTGCGTGTAAGACGTCAAAACCCTACAAAAAACTAGCCCTACACACCAAAAAAATCTGAATTTTATCATTGACGTAATTGCAAACATGACACAATTCAACAAACCGTAATTTACGAAATGACGGAACATTACCGTGTTCCGTTTAATTTTACATGAAACGTATACTTTACATGCGCAATAACATAAAATTACACTTCCTACCATTCAGAACAAACGCTGTATGTGGAGTAAAATTACATGATTAAAATCAAACGTAAAACTAAGTCATTTTTGATGCTCGTATATGTCAGGGTCAGAAGACGTAAATTTACACTATTTTTTCTAGGTGTGTACATTCAACAAAACGTCGAACAAAGTGAATCAGCGTAGGACGTTTGTTAAACAAACTTTTCTGCAAGGGAGTGCAAAGTTGATGAAAAAATGGAAATTAAATGCATTTTTTTCTAATTTGATGCAAATTTGTTATACATTTCTAGAGTGACCTGCCCCTAGGCCGGAGCACAACCATCATTTTTGTATTTGCTGTTTAAGATGATTTGGGTAATGGAACCTAATTTCTTACAGGTAAGTTTCGTGTAATCTTTAATTAGACCACACATCAAATATTCATACCGGAATTTGCTCTACCTTTTCACATGTGGCCCCAAAAACAATGTGGTGTCGCATGTGAATAACTAGAAAAAATCCATTGTGATTATTTAATGTAGCGTGTGACATGTAGTCTCGTCTTTGGTCTGCTTTAAAAGTGCAATATATTTCATAACAATATTAGGAATCTCACACTAATATTATATTATGGAATTTTCGTTTTTGACAGTGCACTACACCAGCAATCTAAATGCTATCCAAGCAGATCTAGCCAATTTGTGCCAGTCCAAAGTAGCATTTCTACTTTTATAGCATACTACACTGAACCCCTTGCTCCGCTAGCGAATGACGGATCTCAATAGTGGCATGTCTGTAATAATATACATACATGGAACTATTGAGAACCAGAGCTACAGGTCCAAAGCCCTGGTAAAGGAGGATGGTTGTGATGATCTGGGCCGAGGTCACCACGTAAAGCAAGGTAGGTCATAACCCCAATTCCAAGGCGTGAAGCGACCCGTGCCGAGGGATGAGTGATCGAGGGAGTGAAAAAGATGCTCGATCGTTAACGGAGCCTGTGGGGTACCTGGGCAACCCCCACAGTAAGCGTCCCTTACAACGCTAATGCGGAGCTCGGGCGTGGTGGACATTTATTCTCGCGCTACTCGTGGGATTTGATATGGAGAGCAAAAATAAAAACAACAAACAATCGGAGGTGCCAAACCCCTTTGCTAGAGGTGGTTTGGCGAGGTCTCCCCCCCATGGGGAGAGTAGTGGAGCGATGAGTGTTGCATCTGAAAGCACCAGTGACCCCCCAGCAGCGGTAGGAAATAGCCCTACCAACGCACCGGACGGGCCACTATCTGCGATGCGCAAAGTGGTGGAGCAGCTCGATTCAATAATCGAGTACACTAGCGCAAAGCAAAATATAAGCAGGGAGTTAAAACAGAGTCTCCTGGAACTCCGAAAAACTGTTCGTGTCGCAAGACAGAAACAGCAGGCTTATGCCAATAGGGTGGAATGTCGGGAGAAGTCCGACAGAGAAACCCAGACAGTGGCCTCCAAGAGGGAGGGAAAAGAGAAGGTCGATACGGGCACTCAGACAGTGGCCTTCACCTTCTATGGAGCAGCCACGTCGCTCGAAGCAGCGGCCGAGTTCCCCTCGAAGGGAAAAGGCAAGGGCAATCGCAAGACGTCGAACGCGAAGCGCCCCACAGTGTCGCCTAGCCGGACAAAACCTCAAAATTTTGTTTTTGATTTTTCATGATCTAATATTTTTCTCTGTTTCTTAACAGGTTGAATAGAGTCTTTTCGAAATATTAAGACTCAAGGACGATAGTTCGATTTTTTACATGACTTCAAAGGTGAAATAGATGGTAAATTCCGAGGAAAACTATTTTCAAACCTAAGTTATTCAAATGCACATATCTTTTTAGTTAAGATTCCGATTGGGGTCAAACTGATTTCATGTGAAAGGTTATTCGCTGGACTTATAACTGCCATTCGATTTAGTCGATACAAGCCTTTCTTCTCGCTCAGACATAAAAAACAAATAATAAATCGAGCAATAGTTTAAAGTTATAATGTTCAAAGTGGCTGTACTTTTTTTTGAAAAAGGTTCGGAAAGATCGCTTGTTGTTCACGATACTTGAAATTTGGTGCACTTTCCGAAAATTAATGTCTTGTTTTGCCCCTTTCTGCCCCGAGGTATGAAAAAAGGTGATTTTTCATGATACGTCTGAAGGAGACGCATGGTAGCCTTTGACTACCCAGAGCTCGCAATATAATTTATAGATGTGTCTTATCATTATCAACAATTGAAAAAATGTGTGTTCTGCAAAAAAATTCGATCCTAGGCCCGGTGCTATGGAACCTCATGTATGACGGAGTTCTGAGACTGAAATTCCCTCCTGGGGTCGAGATCGTCGGCTTTGCCGACGACGTAACCTTGGAGGTCTACGGGGAGTCAATTCCTGAGGTAGAACTAACCGCAGAACACGCGATCAGCACGGTGGAGGAATTGATGAGCGCGAGAGGCCTGGAGCTCGCTCATCATAAGACGGAGGTAGTTATCGTCAACAACCACAAGTCGGCACAACATGAAGTTATCCATGTGGGAGAAGTCGCGATCACTTTACAGCGAAGTCTGAAGTCTCTCGGAGTCATTATAGACGACAAGCTGACCTTCGGCAGCCATGTCGACTATACATGCAAGAGAGCGTCGACTGCTGTTGCGGCTCTATCGAGAATGATGTCCAACAGCTCAAAGGTGTGCGCCAGTAGACGTAGGTTACTGGCAGGCGTTGCCGTATCTATCCTCAGGTACAGCGGCCAGTCATGGTCAAGAGCACTGAGGGTAACCAGTTACCTACAGAAACTGGAGAGCACCTACCGCGTGATGTGCCTCAGAGTGATATCTGCCTACCGCACGGTATCACACGATGCATCCTGCGTGATAGCGAGCATGATGCCAGTCGGGCTGGTCATCGGAAAGATGAGGAGTGCTTTGAGCTACGTGGAAATAGGGGAGCCCCTGAGCGCACCAGGGTGACCTCGGTCGCCAGATGGCAGCGTGAGTGGGACAACTCCTCGAAAGGTAGGTGGACCCACCGGCTGATACCTAGCATATCGAGCTGGGTGGGAAGACCCCATGGGGAAGTTCACTTCCACCTGACACAATTCCTGTCAGGCCATGGCTGTTTCCGACAGTACCTCCACAGGTTCGGGCACGCGGAGGTCCCAGTCTGCCCGGACTGCCCACGTGTAGACGAAACTGCCGAACATATACTGTTCGTATGTCATCGGTTCGACGTCGAAAGAAGAGCAATGCTTGACGTCTGTGGCTGGGACACAACCCCTGATATCCTTATTCAGCGGATGTGTCAATCGGTGGAGAAGTGGAACGCAGCCCACTTCAGATTGCCAGTAGGCTACAGGTAATCTGGCGAACCGAGCAACAGACAACGGGCACGGCTAACTAGTGATTGGTTAGCTGGAGCGAAAAAGGCCAAGCGCAAAAAAGGGAGTGAATGGTCTGTTCATGCCGAGGCAGGTTTGGCGCAGCGACTGGCAACCGCGTAAGGGGTAAACCCAGCCACCCCGAAGCAAGACAGAAGAGTGAGTGTATAGGCGTATAAGTGGACTGCCTCATATCAAGACGGGAGGGTCGTAGCGTAGTATGTTGGAACTTAGCTATCGATGCCTCATGGCGTGGCAGAGGAGTGAAAGGGTGAGCATCCAAGTCAGTCTCACACGGCATGTTAAGGGTGAGCACAAAAGTCAGCCTCACATGGTATGGTAGAGGCTAGCACAAAAGTCAACCTAGCAAGGAATGAAAAAGGTGAGCACACAAGTCAGCCTCGCATGGTATGTCACAAGTGGGGCCTAAGAAAAATGTCCCACATGGGATGCCAGGGGGAGTGACAAAGGTACAATAGAGTGGCATGATTGAGAGTGAATCAGGTGATATGGTGAGCACCCAAGTCAGCCTCACATGGTATGGGTTAGGCGAGCATAAAAGTAAGCCTAGCAAGGAATGAGTAAGGTGAGCACACAAGTCAGCCTCGCAAGGAACGAAAAAGGTGAGCACAAAAGTCAGCCTCTTGTGGGAGTGTTAGAGAGTGAATCAAAGTGCGATTGAGAGAGCACCCAAGTAAGCCTCATACAGGACGTATGAACGCGTGAGTGAGAGTGAATGAGTACATTTAGTACAGCCATACCCCCAGAAGTAATACCGAGAGGTAGTTCCTGGGAGGAATGATGGCGGAGCCCAATGGAGTTTAGTCGGTATTAATGGCAGCCTCACCATTCGAGCCCGACACGCCCCCAGTGCACCCCGTGTGGTAGATTGGACCCTACCAATAGCACGTGTACTGGGCTAGGACGTAAAAGTTTTCTCCATTGTAAAAAAAACACTGAACCTAAAAATCGTGTACAATTTATTTGAAAATGCATACAGTGACACAATCTTATATTCGTACACCTTCAGGCCCGATAAGAGCGGGAGGCAGCCAGGGCAATTACCCTGGGGCCCGGGTCGTATTAGGGGGCCCTCGTTTTTACCTGGAAGATAGGCAAACACGTCCGGTTTTCATAGAAGAGCAATAAAAATAGCAATAGTAATTTCTTTGGAATCATTCGCCTTATTAAATTGTTATATAATAAAAGCGTAAAAAATGAAAACTTTATTTGATAGTTGACATTTGTTAAAACAAATGTTCTCAAGGGAGTTGTCTACGTTGTGTACAAGTTTATAAAACGAATTTTATTGCTTGAATCGACGGAATACACTACAAAATATTGGGAAGCCAATTCAAAGTATTTTCGAAGAAAGCGTCAGACAGAAATGCGAGGACACGGACAAACGCATCCGTCCTCTTCTACGTTCGCCCCTTTGCTGATGGTGCCGGTTGTTGGCTTGGAGACACTGGGCGTGATTCTTCCTGAGTGAATATTTATTCCTGCCAGATCCGTAGATATTGGTTTAGTAGCCGTTTGTGGTTTGGCATAAGATAACGGTAGGCTGTTTACGGTTACAGTAGGTGAACTTTTCTTAGCTGCTCTTGCACGATGTTTTCCGTGGTGCAGTGTATTTTTGTAGAATTTTTTGTAGAATTCGCGCATAAGAATCTACCATGGTTGCATAACCAGTATTGTCTGATGAAACGTCCCATTTTCGGTTGATCCGCATAAAATTGTGACGTATGAAAAAGTTGGTTTATACGGGAGCATTCTCACAACAAAAACATATCCGTATCTTAACATACATTTGTTAATCATGTGAGGCGTGTGGAGATAATTCGTATAAGCACATCTCTCTAGAGCCCTGCGGAGATGATGTTGTTAACGTGGCAGCTTTCGTTGGTGTTCTGCACGTTGTTCCGCGAAAAAAACGACTGTGTTGATTGTTTGATATGCTGCATTTGCAGGGCGTTAACTTCTCTCAGATTGAGCACAATCTGTACATTTCGTAATTGTTTCACTTCCCGAGTAGCTGGTCTTACAGGACATGTCCAAAAACAAATAGCAACACAATTCGTCTGCAGTTGTTTTTACCGTGTATCTATAGCTGAACGATTTTTAGTTTCTAATCTGGGCGAGATGAGAAGGTAGACTGACCTTAATTAACCGGCGTTTAAAATAGATGACGGAATATGCTCACCGTTAAAATAAAAATTCTATATCCCTCCGGGGGTTGGAAGTATTATTCTAGCTATTGTATCACCTGCAGATCGTTCTGTTTTAATTATTTTGTGTCGTTACCCAAGTAACCATATGCTCTAATTTAAAACTCTAGATAAGCTGTAAGTTAGCATTTCCATTGCTAACTAGCCGAAACTGCACAGGGAATCAGTAGATAATTAATACCTGGGAGTAGCAAAACATCTTTCAATGTGCAACTCATGGAAATTCTAAAGTGTTTATTGATCAATACCGGCGCCGGCCAGGCCCACACGTAGATCGCGAAAGAAAAGGAAAGGAATATTATGGTTTTTTTTCAATTGCCCACCACACTTCCCCACACCAAAGAACTCATACAAGAGCTGGTAGTGGACGCAACTTGTCTCAGCCCATGAACAATGGCAACAAAAACAAATAAAACAAACTGAGCTGAGACAGACATTTATTGATGTTCAATTAAGTTAAGATAAATAACTAAGGTGGAATCCCAGTGGAAATAGATTTCCTGTTAAGGGATCCACATTATAAATTAAATTAAAGTTAAATACTGCTGACGAATGTTTACATTAAATTACAAAACAATATCATTAATTAAATATTTCGTTAAGCCTATGTTTAAAGTACTGTTTCAATCTAGCCTTGAAGATAGCGATTGTCGATTCTCTGCATGTCAAGTGGAAGTGCATTAAATTTGGTAGGACCAATAAAAAGAATCCGCTTTTAGCCAAGGTTTGTGACTGTTCGAATGCGTTGCAAGTTACTATTTCGACGTGTTGAACGAGAATGCGTTAAAGTTGTAAAATGTATATTATGCTGCGCGATGGAGTTATGTAGATTGTCGTGTATGAAAAATAGTGTTTGTACGTCACATAAGTGAGCTATGGGTAAAATATTGTGGGCACTTTCAGAGTATAACAACAAAGTCGAATATAAAAGTGGTTTATTAAATATAATTTTCAGGGATTTGTTTTGTAGTGTTTATTTATTTATTTATTTATACTGGTCTTCGATTTTCTCGTACAGACAGTTCCTTAATTAATAATAATTCTATGTTTAAAGGTAGTCTTAGTAATGTTAAAATCATACTTGTCAGCTACATCATTAAAATTACGACAGCATACATTGAACGGATTGTTTTGTGAAAAAAGAGTACGATACATCGGTAACCGAAAGAAATCAGTTCGTCTGGTGGGTCTAGGTGGTACGTTCAATCGGAGCTGGCTCAGCAACTCCGGGCTATCTATATTGTTTTCCAGAAGATCGAACACGAAGAGCCGTTGCAGCATTATCCTCCGACTTGCAAGAGTTGGCAAACGTAGAAGATTGCATCGATGTTCATAGGGCGGTAGACGAATAGGATCAGTCCAAGGTAGTAACCGCAGAGCGTAACGAACAAAGTGACGCTGAATTCGTTCGATGCGATTAATTTGAACAGCATGATAGGGTGCCCACACAAGCACGCCGTACTCCAGGATGCTACGCACGAGTGCACAAAATAGCGTTTTTAGGCAATAAATATCGCTGAATTGCTGCGTGTTTCGTTTAATGAACCCCAGCACGGCATAGGCCTTGGCTGTAGTCATTGCAATGTGCTGCGCGAAATTTAGTTTGTTATCGATGAGAATGCCTAGGTCCTTTATCGTATTAACTCGGTTGATACTGCTTTCTGCCATTCTATAATCAAATGTCAGGACGTGCCTGTTTCGACAGAACGATATCACATTGCACTTTTGCACATTTACTTCCATCCCGTTATGAGTACACCAATTTAGCAGCATATCAATATCAGCTTGAATAGCACAGCAATCGACTGCCGACGCAATTACACGGAAAAATTTCAGATCATCAGCAAACATATACTTAGGAGATTGTATAGCGGAGCACAAATCGTTTACGAATAAAATAAACAGTAGCGGGCCCAAATGACTACCCTGAGGCACACCCGACTCTATTACAAACGGAGATGATCTCGTTTCATCTATGCGCACAAATGCACTACGCTCGGTGAGGTATGACATTATCCACCGTGTCAACCACTCAGGAAGTCCCATGCGCTCAAATTTGGCCACGATTACCAAATGAGGCACCCTATCGAACGCTTTTGCAAAATCAACGTAAACGGCATCAACCTGCTGACGTTTTCCAAGCGCGCTACTAAGTGACGAAACGTACGCCATAAGATTAGTACTCGTCGAACGTTTTTTCACAAATCCATGCTGCCACTCGGAAATGATGTGGTGAACCTTCGGGTACAGCAAATCATGAACGAGGCTTTCAAAAATTTTCGGTAAGCAGCTCAAAATTGAAATGGCTCGATAATTTTCAACATCGTGGATGCTACCTGCCTTGTGGATCGGTGTAATAGATGCTGTCTTCCAGACACTCGGGAAAATTCCTTCGGACAATGACCTGTTGAAAATTATACTCGCAGGAACAGCCAACGTTACAGCACAGCTCTTGAAGAAGATAGGCGGTAAGCCATCCGGACCAGCACCCTTAGAACCATCAATAGACTGCAACTTCAGCTCCACATCACGCGGCGAGAAATTGAATAGCGACATATTCAAATCGAACAACGGCAGACTATTCAAATATGCTTCAGACAAAGGTGGTCGGTTATTACTTTGCACACTTTGAAAAAAGGATGAGAATAGATTTGCCGATTCAATCGGGGACTCGGCTGTAATTGCGTTGTAACTAACACGTTGTGGGATTCCGGACGACTGCTTACGGCTTCTTACAAATGACCAAAATGAATTTGGGTCCTGCTTCAGGTTCTCCTCCGTGCGATGAATATAGCAACGAAAGCAATGCGCAAGCAAAGAGTTATATTCGCTCTCAATGGCATGCAGCTCAGCTTTGTGCCGATCATCTCTCCAGCGAAAGTATCGTTTCCTAACCTTGCGAAGACGGTTCCGTAGATTCTGGAGCTCGTTATTCCACCAAGGCTGCTTTTTACCACGCGAACGACGAGGTCGCTTCACAGGAACAACATCACGAAATATAGCAAACATTTTGTCATACATATTTGTCACAGCTTCATTAACACTGCAACCAACAAGAAATTCCTCCCAATGAACTTCGGCGAACAATGTGTTGAGCCTCTCGAAATCACAGCGGGTAAAATCAAAGCCAAGCCAAATCGCCGTGCGTATCGCGCTCCCGAATCAATCTGTATATATTAGCTGTGTTTATCTCAGGCCAAATAGTGATCCGGATTTGTATCACGCGCACGCTAATGCCGTTCAAACAATTCTAGACAATGCTGGGGGCACCGACACTGTTCTCGTCTTTGGAGACTACAATCTTCCACGCCTTCAGTGGTCGCACGATAATAATCTAAAATGCTACCTACCTATTAATGCCTCTTCGGAACAAGAAATAGCTGTAACGGAGTCTATGGTTGCAGGCGGTCTGTACCAGATCTGCTCGTTGACGAATGTGAACGGGAGGATCCTCGATCTTGCATTCGTAAACAACACGGATATCGTAGAGCTGCTTGAACCTCCGACTGCTATTCTCAAAGTCGATCCTCACCACAAACCGTTTGGCCTGCGGCTAGATGTACGTACCAATACTGGAGATGATTCATTTCATTCGATTGACGAGCTTGATTTTGACTTTAACCGTTGCAACTTTGACGAAATCTCCGCACTGATTGCCACTGTCGACTGGACCGACTTAATGTGTTGTAATGAGCTTGACGAAGCAGTCGCGCCGTTTTATGGCAAAGATTATGACATACTCCGCCTAAAGGTCCAACGAAACGAGTCAACAGGAGGGTGGATTTCAAATTTCCATGGTGGAACGCTGATATTCGCCGTTTGCGTAATGGACTACGAAAACAACGCAAGCGTTATTTCCGCCATAAGTCAGACGAAAACAAAGTTACTCTTCGACGGATAGAACTGACTACTGCAATACGAAACGGCCCGGAATTCTGCTTTTCGTGAGTATTTGAATCATGTGCAAAATAGCCTTCGCGATCACCCCGCAACATTTTGGAAATTCGTTAGCAGCAGAAAACGATCTGGTAGTACTCCCACTGACGTTTTCCTTGGAAACGTAAGCGTGCAATCTCCAGCTGATACCGTAAATTTGTTTGCTGATTTCTTTCGCGGAGTGTTTAGAAGCGACTATACCGTCCCTTCGGAAGAGTATTTGGAAACATTACCATCGTACAACATAAATCTCCCCCGTCCCACTGTAAGCCGAGCTGACGTCTTGAAGGCTCTGACTGCTGTTGATTCGTCGAAGGGGCCTGGCCCCGATCATCTCTCGCCCCAATTTATAAAAAGCTGCGCCCAAGTGCTGTCTCTTCCGGTGTGCATCATTTTCAATCGCTCTCTCGCTGAAGGCATTTTTTCTATCGCCTGGAAAGAAGCTGCTATCGTTCCCATTCACAAGGCTGGAAATATTCACAACGTCGAAAATTACAGAGGTATCTCATTATTAAACTGTCTCTCCAAAGTTCTCGAAAAGCTGGTCTACAACGTCACGTATGCAGCTGCATTCCACATCATCTCGGAGTATCAACACGGGTTTGTCACAAAACGATCAACAACTTCTAACCTGATAGCTTACACTTCTAAGTTGTTTCCCGCCGTCGAGAAGCGTCATCAGGTGGACGCAATTTACGTCGATTTCTCAAAAGCTTTCGACAAAGTACCGCACAACATCGTACTCTTGAAATTAAAACGTTTGGGATTTCCCACCTGGCTGACTAACTGGTTGCAGTCGTATCTTTCCGATCGCTCGGCATTCGTGAGTATAAAACACACGCGCTCAAGCACATTCAGAACACCCACAGGTGACCCGCAAGGCAGTCATCTGGGCCCGCTTATTTTTATTCTGTTTATTAACGATATCTGTAGTCGGATCAAGTCTGGGAAATTGCTGTACGCAGACGATCTCAAAATCTTCCGAACTATCGCTTCTGCCCTTGACGCCGTAGTGCTTCAAGAAGATATATGTACTATTCAAGAATGGTGCATGCTTAACGGAATGGAAGTCAACGTTAGTAAATGCAAAGTAATCAATTTCGGACGCTTGCTTACTCCAGGACATTATGCATACAGCCTAAAAGGAAGAACAATTGAAAGCGTCGACTCGATCCGAGACTTGGGAGTGCTCTTCGATAGGAAGTTGAGCTTTTCCGACCATATCACCGCGACAACTGCTAAGGCTTTCGGAATGCTGGGCTTTTTAAAGCGGAACACGGCGGACTTCGATGATTTCTACGCACTAAAAGAACTTTACTGTGCCCTGATCAGAAGTGTTCTGGAGTATGCTGTGCAAGTGTGGGCACCATACCATGTCGTTCAAATTGACCGACTAGAGCGTATACAAAGATGTTTTGTGCGATTCGCCCTCAGAAAACTTCCATGGAATGATCCAGTTGTGTTGCCTCCTTGTGCCGATAGATGTATGCTACTCGGTCTGCAAACTATGGCGACTCGCGGTATCTTCCTGTAAAGAGTTTTTGTTTTCGACTTGCTGTCAGGTAATATCGACAGTCCCGATCTTCTCTCGGGCGTTAATTTGTATGCGCCTCCTCGTGTTCTCCGTAACCCCACTATGTTGTGGGTCCCTAGACACCGTACTTCATGTGGACAAAATAATCCACTGGAAAGATGTTGCCGCAGATTTAACGAAGCTTCTTCAGTGTATGATTATAACGTTTCCAAGCATAGATATAAGATATTAATAAGAAATATATAGTTTTAAAATGTGTCTGTACGGTGTATACCGAAGATAAGGAAATAAAATATTTAACATTTTTAATTGTACAATCTCTAAGTTTGGGATGATGATGTGTTGGTAAAGTTTTCCGTATGGATCGGAAGATCATGTACTTAGTTTTAGAATGGTTTAGTGATAAATAAATTGCTTTAAAATATTGGTCGAGAACCCTTAGATCGTTATCGATCGAGTTAATAATAGTATTGACATCATTGTTGGGATAAAATAGAGCTTTGTTATCAGCAAAAAGTCTAGGAGTTCCAGTTAGCCTCAAGTTACCTAGGTCATTAATATACAACAGAAATAACAAAGGTCCTTTATTACTACCTTGAGGGACACCGATTCCAATGGGAGCAAGGCTACTACGTTCACCATCCACAGATACAAATTGCTTTCTATTCGTCAGGTAACTATGAATAACAGAATGAACAATATTAGTTGTTTCTGTTTCTGAATTTTACCGAAAACGAATCTATTTTTATTTTGTTCCTAAAGATTTTTTACGTTCAACAAGGTACAATTTATTAAAATTGAGTGAAAAATAATAGAGATATATGCACGAGAAAATGATAAAATTTATTATGAATGACAAAAGGCCCTATAACCCCAACTTCTCGTATTCTGACAAAAGTTAAAAAGGTTCCGTTCGATTTCTGATTTTTTTCACATTAGAAAACTGCAAAATATGTATGATTTGCATGACGGAGCAGAAAAATTATTCAAAATAGGGGATTTTGGGGCCAAAATGACCCAGTATCGCACTTTCCCTTATTTTTCTAGAAAAAGAAATATCTCCATTCAAATACTAAGTTTATTTCCTTTAAAATGAGGTATAAATTGTAATTTTCTGATTGCGACTTCAAACGTTGTCGTATTTAATATATTTTTCCTCCATATTTTCACATAGCACCAATTTAAAAAATTTCAAGCGAAGTCGGCGGGAGGCTAGAATTGTCCAAATGTTGTGAAATTTGGCATCTGAGCTTACTTTGACATTTGTCACAATATGAGAAGGGGGGGGCTTTTGAGAATTCAAAAAATAAATTTGCAATGCCCTAATGTCTAAAGTTATTAAATAATGCTTCGTGGTCTCTTGGATATATTCCTTATCCCTAACCTTACCACTTCCCAAACCTTCCCATCAGGGAAATCATGAAAAGACAATTCATGGCAAGGCACAAATCTCCGATCAACGTGGGGAACGTACCATTTGAGCTAGATGATACTGATTCCTGATTCAACAAATTGAAAAACTCGTAGCTATGGCAATTCACCCGATTCGGATACCACGGAATAAGAAGCTATCGGAATTCACATTTCTGGCACGCTATCTGTGGATGTGGCAATATGAGTCAACCGGAGACTTATAGAAACCACGGACTCACATACTGAACGAGAGGGCTTAGGTCAGGCACATAGCCAGAGGGGGGGCTAGGGGGCTAAAGCCCCCCCCCCCGAAAATTTTCAAAAATAAATTTAAGAAACAACATGTTTTTCGGTGACTCTTAAAAAAATTGAATCTTGTTTGGTTTCAACAAATTAATGCGAGAATTGTGAGGAAGATTGCTATTTCGAACCACCGAAGACAGCGGTCAGGATATCTACTCAGTATGCTGAGTGTGATAAAACAGTTCCCTTCATATTGTGTGACTCGTCGGAAGACAAACGAAACTGTTACTTTAATTCTTGCTGTGGGGATCTGTCGAATGATTGAGTCGCAGAAGCAAGAAGTAGTGCTCCAGCCAAATACGGAGGCTATTGACTTCAGGTCTTTTCGCATAAGATCGATCTTATGCGAAAAGACCTGAAGTCAATAGCCTCCGTATTTGTCTGGAGCAACATTAATGATGTGAAATATTTGCTGAAGGTGATTATGGAGGTTATGCTTACGAACATCGCCTTTAACGAGTTTAACCATGTCAGGCGTTCAGTGCTGATGCCATTTAACAAATTAGCCCAGGCGAAACCAGTCATTTTGCATAACAACTTGTAACATGTGGTTGATCCTCATATATATGGACGATGAGAAAATCAATGCTCGGCTACAAGATCTGATACCACTTACTTGCACCGTGGCTATTAAAAGATTCCTGTCACATTTGGAAAAAATGGTATTCATTATAAAGGACACATCTAGGAAGTATATTAAATGGTGTTTTTGTGGTGAAAATCTAGGTGAACAGACATATTTCCTCCAACCTGACCCTGCACGTAAAAACTGAATGCGATAGTCTCCAAAACCATTTCCTGAAAAACAAACATTTGCCAAATTTTGGCTGCTGTTCGGATAATATTGACGACAAAAACTGCGTCTAGTATCTCAAAATCAACGGTCGGCACCATCATTGAGGAAGTCGACACTCGTGACCCGTCAGAAATTCGCGAACATGGACATGGCAGTAACCACTATGATGATAAGGAAGTGTACGAGATAGAAATGAACACCACCGCGACACTGTTGGTTAGGAAAAATATTTCTCAGCCTAGTAAATAGTTCTCCACATGCAATCGCTAGTTGTTCGCACGAGATCTGTAGGACAACCATTTACATTTTATCACTTTCATTGTTCACATCATGGAAATATATTGAAGACACAAGGCTTCATTTAGCTAATGCATTGAACCGAATAAAATAAACGAAATATATAATAAAATTGCAGAAGTTTTATAGAAAAGTGAGCTCAAAAACTGTCCCAAAATGAGAACTTTATCGCTAGTGGTTGTGTCTAACAAAACTCAGATATTATGTTATATATTAGCCAGAATAAAGTTAGTTAAAGCATAAGCAGATTGAATTTCTGTAATAGGTTAGTGCACTGTACGCTTAGTAGAAACATCAGGCATCTCACTCAAGCGTGCTAGACAAAAACATTTCCGTTAGTTGATGACAATATAGTCGAGAAGACAGTTTTTGTTTTCGCGTCATTTTAATGCAATAGTATTTCTGTTGACACTCAATTTCATTTTATGCGGAGAATGCGGTCCGTATTTAAACATTATTAGTCCGCAAAGTAGTGATATTTTAAACAATCGAACAATAAGCAAGAAAAATGCCAAAAAATAAACAAGCCAAAAAGTGGTAAAACAGCGGTTTTTCTGAGGTATTCATCAACCCAAGAATTGTATACCGTCGTATATTACTAATGTTGTTCACATACAGAAACGTACATAGTAGCGGTAGGACTATCTGTTGTGACTTTATCCTTACTTTTCAACGGATGTCAATAGATGCTAAACCACATATTAGTCAATCAATCATAATAAACTTAATGTTGTAAGCAGCAGCATTTCTGTCTCTTTCGATGGTTTCCAATTAATGTCCATGTAAGTCTAAAAACGACGTGACGATACAGTGAACAAACATCAGTAGCCTATCACGGAGAGCGACTAAAATGTTGTAACTAGTTGAGTCTACAGTCAATAAATTGGGATTAATGTTTCGATTTCATGTTTTCGTTTTATTTGTGTTCGTTATGGAATAAAATGAGAGAGATGAGCAGAGATCACGAAGAAAAAGAGAGAAAAAATAATAAATAAATTGAAATCGACCCAAGAGCAGCTGTTCTATATTTTCTGGGCACTCAACTACAGAACAACAGAAATCATCAAAGAAAGTTGGCCTTACATCTACGTTACTCTTCGACAGAGGTGAAGTAAGTGCGATGTATACCCGTCCATATGTCGGAATAAAGAGATGCTGAAATTATTGAGCTTGTTCATATTTATAATATTTCTTTTTTTTCAATCTAAAATTTTATTTGAAACGGCTCAATGCGTTAGCACAACTGATCCGGGGGTCTTTTAATTTTTTTTACAATAAGTAAAAATAAAAAAAATTCTAAGAATGTCGGTCTGCCAGATCTTGTTGACGCAGTTTGCTGCTGCGTGTTGAGATCTTTTTCCTTGGCGGTGAGGCCGCTTGGTGGTCATTCAGTCTGCCTTCTCTCACGTTATCGTTCCCGTCCATGTCGTCATCGGTACTGCTTTCTTCCTGTTCACGATCAGAGGTTCTTATTTGTTTCTCGTTCTTATGGGTCGCTGTTGTATATCCGTCTTCATCGGTATTTGCTTCTTTATTGGCGATGCTAGTTGCTGGTTTGGGAGCGGTTGTCGTGGTCGTTGTACCTGCATTATTGGGTAATTGGATCGTTGTTTTAGGTTTATCTGAAGGTATCGGTGGCTGCGTGTTAGAGTTGGCTGTAGTAGATGAGTTTTGACTAGTTGCTTCGGCGCATGTTTTTCCGTAGTAGGCTGTATAGTTACAGAATTGGCATGTTGGGGTCTGCCCGGGATATGTAATTAGCGTTGTTTGCTTATAGGTCACGCCATCCTTCAGTGATTTGCATTCGATAGTCATGTAAGAAGGTATTGGTTTAGTCACTCGCATTCTCACAATACGAACGCCATTGGGAATGCCGGAGAAAAAATTTCTCCAGGTGTCATTCGTAATAGATTCTACTTCTCCATATTGCGACATGATTTGTTTGATGAAATCCTCCTTCGTGCGCGGGGCCAAATCATGGATACGCACGTCCACCATGTCGTTTTCCATATGCACGGGGATCTTGATTCTGGTGTTATTAAATTCGACCTCGTGTTGCATGTTGTTCTTTGCAATAAAGTTTTCGGCCTGTGCTAAGCTTCTAAACGTGATCAAAACACAGTTTTTACGTGATGTAGCTGAATGTAGGTAACTTCAGCGAGATTAAGCTCCATTTTCACTTTAACTAATTGTTCCACTTCCTTAACTGTTCGTGTTATCCCGTAGCACAGGCACTTTTGCTTCATTTGGCAAACTCATTTTACTCCGCAGCCGGGGGCAACGATACAATTTGTATGTGCACTGATATAGAACAATAGCTAGCTTGATTCACTGGTGCCTGTAGCCTGCTATAGCGTAGCAATTTTTTTTGCTTCTGCTTTTTGCGACATCAGAAGGTAGACCTTCTAGTTCTTTTGGTAATACATTTAACAAATTTCACGTACCGTCAAGTCCCCAGTTACCGTGCGTTTAGGTGGATTTGACGTGACTTCAAATCCTGTTTTTTTTAATCAAAATGAAAACCGCCCTCATAGTCACCGTAAAAATACCTATCTAAATACGTCACAATTTAGAAATAATATAAAACTATTACCAACAAAACGAGAATAAGTAGTTGAGGACATTTGTTTGGCACCAGTGCACGTTATATGATCAACTTACGGTGTATTTAAAATTTTGATTCAACTTTAGTTGGAATGTTTCAATAAAACGATGAAACGAAAGGATTTGGGATCTCTCCGATGGATTTAGGGAGCTAGTTCTTTAAATTTCGTGATTTTGAAACTGCACGGTGAACGACACATGCACGGCGACTGGCGATTTGAAGGAAAATTAGAAGATATTAGTAATCAGTGTTTTCATTCGATTTGTAGACAATTTTCTTTAATCAATTAAATTGTGGGCAGTTTCCTTCAGTTGATTTAATCATTTAAATTTATATTTTGATCCTATTGATTACCAAAAATCCTTCCTAACTGGGGTTCTAATCTACCCGACCAAGGCTAGTCTTGAAAATAGTTTCATTTAAATAGAATATATCAAAAAATTGTGTTAGCATGATGCCTTGGAACTGGTAATACTCGCAGAACACCAGACAAAGAAAATAGAAGTTGAACCGTCTCTGCGCATCTACAAATCGCTTGCTAAATCAGAAGATTTTGTACGAATTTCGACATTCTCTTCGTTCGAACATTTTATGGATATTTTTCTACTCATTTCGGTTTAGCATCTTCTACGCCTTTTAAAGGTGTAGCTTGGAACACCTAGTGTTTTCCAGCACCGTCAAGCATTGTCATATTCGGTTAGCGCATAAATACTGTGAACTCTAGAGTATACTTTGTTGTAACGAGAGTAAGTACTATAACCTTTCTTGTGACAATGAACATATTTTTAGGATTGTCTTTGATTTGGAATTGATTTCATTATGAACTTTTCAAAATTTAATTTAGTTTCTAGTGACTATATCAAATTATCAGAATTAAAAGCTTTATGCAAATTTTTTTAAGCCCCTCCCGAAACAAAATCCTGGCTACGGGCCTGGCTTAGGTTTAATAGGGCCCGGCAGTAATACAAGCCTTGGGGCCCGACGCGGCTCTCGACGGCCCTGCCTATAGTGTATATGTTTTATATTGTTTCACAAATGTTTGCGCTATTTAATATACGTATTGTTTTGTAAATGTGGTAGTAGAATTATCATCTGTCATTTTCTCATCATTTGTAATCTAAAGTGTGCAAGTTTCCATACACTACACATAAAAAATCATTACTTGGTGTGAAAATAGCACAATTTTATATTCGTACCCTTTTGAAAAGTCAATTAATTTGTCAATTTTAAGACCAGTAATTTCTTTATTTTTTTGTTTTACTTAGCAAAATTAATTTTATGACTACTGAAAAGTGTTCATTGGCACAGTTTCCTCTACACTAGTTTAAGCAATTCCCTCAAATTAACATAATGGTTAAAAAAAGTAAACTAGCTGCCATTATGGGACGTAAACTAATTATTACTCACCAAAATGAAGGTAAATCACCTCATGAAATCTTTGAAATTGTTCAAAGGTTGCGTCCAACTTTTTAAAATGTCAATAAAAGCTTTGATGTGGCGAAACGTAGAGCAGATATTGCGAAAAACTTGAACTATGAACCATTTACGATGAGGGATAAACGATTTTTAATTAGAAAAATTTGGGAAAATCGAGTAATTAATGTTATATACATGATAAATAAATTGAATCATAGCATTTAAATATAAGTCTGCTGTGGTACGGCTCGTAATGTATGGCGAACGGACAATTACAATGCCTGTGTTCTGAGCAAGAAGCTGTTCATCAATGAGAAGGACAAAGAATTGATTTTTTATTTACTAAACAACATTGAAATATTTTATCGGAATATTGGAAAGATTGTAAACGTTGTCTACGAATCCAAATTCAACATCTTTGACTCAAATGGCTGTTGTTTCGAGTGGAGAAAATCGAACTCGGACCTGGACGTAAAAGTGTACACCAATCTACGTGGTGTTGACGGTTCAAAGGGACTAGGATCGGAAGGAATATAACCATGTTTCGTCAAGGAATGCTCTTCATAGTTAGCTGTACCGATATCCATGCTTTTCAATCGCTCTCTCGGTGAAAGTATTTTTCTCGTCAAGTGGAAGGAGGCTTTAATAACACCAATTCATAAAGCCGGTAACGTCCATGACGTCGTAAATTACAGGGGAATTTCAATCCTGAGCTGCCTCCCAAAAGTTTTTGAAAGTATGCTATTAGCTATTCTCTACTGCAGTAAAACACATCATCACTACAGATCAGCATGGGTTTGTTAGAAAGCGCTCAACAACGATGAACTTAATGAGCTATGTGTCAACGCTGATTGATAAATTAGAGAAACGATAACAAATTGATGCAGTGTATGTAGATTTCTCCAAAGCCTTCGATCGCCTTCCTCATCATCTAGCTTTTGAAAAGTTGAGGCGAATCGGATTTTCGGACTGGCTGACCAATTGGATCTTCTCGTACCTTACAAACCGCAGTGCCTCTGTGCGACTTGGAACTGTACTTTCAGACCCATTCGACATCACATCGAGTGTACCTCAAGGGAGTCACCTTGGACCTCTTCTCTTCGTGCTCTTTGTGAATGACATTTGCAGCGAATTGACATCGTGTAAGGTGATGTACACAGATGATCTGAAAATTTATCGCATCATAACAACTCTGGTAGATTGTTGTGCACTTCAGATGGACATAGGATCATGAGTTGGTGTGATAGAAACGGAATGACTGTAAACATTCAGAAATGCAACATAATCACATTCACACGAATACTCTCGCCAAATACGTTTGAGTATGCAGTGAGCGCTGCCCTAGTAAAACGAGTTTCATCAATCAAGGACCTTGGTGTTATACTTGACCGTAAGCTACGTTTCATCGAACACTTCAATGCAGTAACTGCTAAAGCCTATGCAGTACTAGGACTCATCAAACGAAACACCCAAGATTTCAACGACGTCTACTGCCTGAAGGCACTGTACATCAGTCTGGTACGCAGCATTCTAGAGTATGGAGTTATCGTTTGGGCCCCGTATCACACCGTACACATTAATCGTATAGAACGGGCGCAAAAGAGCTTCGTCCGGTATGCCTTTCGACGGCTTCCCTGGCGAAATCGATTTGAACTACCACCGTATGAGCATCGTTGTGCTCTTATCAACCTGCCTACGCTACGAAACAGGAGAGTTTTTCTGCAGCGACTTTTTGTGTTCGATCTTCTCGCTGACAACATTGACTACCCTCTGCTTCTCGCTAAGCTGGACTTCAACGTTCCTGGTAGGTCCCTACGGA